>NC_079390.1:2851603-3064103 GCF_029220125.1 Pseudoliparis swirei
TGTGTGAGTACGTAAGAGCGTATGCCGACTTATATTTTGAGTGTCATTCTTTTAAAAAGCATATTAATTATTTAAAACTCAGCATAAATGCACATATGAATATAACAAATTTCCATGACTTTTCCAAAACATTTGGAACTTTTCTAGGTTATCCATGACCGTATGAACCCTGAAAGAACACTCCCATGATATATAAATATATATTTATAGATACATACATATATATATATAGCATTATAGTGCATTTTAATACCTGAGCAGTTTGTGAGATCTTTCGGGAGACGGCCTTCTTCTTCTCTGACTCCTCTTCCTCTCGAGCTTTATCGAGGGTCCATTCCCATGCCAGCATGGCTTTGACCGACTCCTTGATTGGCCAGCGGTATATCTCTTTGTCCTGTCGGTGAAATTGTTGTGATCAAAATGCAGCGAAGTACAGGAAGATTGAATGCACGGCGTGAACGAGAGAACCGACCTTCTCCGAGAAGGTTTTGTACGGTCGGAGCATGGGATGAGTTTTTGCATTTTCATCCAGCACCTCGCCGTATGACCAGTTATTCTGGATCTGGAACATATGAATGAAAACAATATCTGTTACATCAGGGTCATTACACATGTAAACCAAATTTCCATGACTAAACGTTATGTGAAATCTCTGTGTATGCACGAGTATATACCTTAATAAATGAAAAAAATTAATGAGAGGCAATAGTTTAATTTAAAAGAATAAATATTTATATATATGTATTTTTTTTAAATCAAACTGTGTAAATGAACATGTGAATATATCATGACTTTTCCAAAACTTTTTGGATTTAATTTATTTTTTAAAGGAGTTTTCCAGACCTGGAAATAACCATTTAAAAATTCCATTACTTTTCAGGGTTTTCCATGACTGTACGAACCCTGTGCCGCTGTCATTTATTCCTACACATATCATGGCTTCCTTCTGGCTGATGAGTAGTATTTGTATATCGTGACTTGATGACAGGAAGTGAAAACATACACGTACCTTTTCAAAGGCCCATCTATCGTGTGTATATTCAGCGTATCTGTTGATAAAGGGATCCAGTCTCTCTGGGATGATAGTGCTGTGGTTGGAGGAAGAATCATTTAGCTTTTAAGTATTTTTACAGAGAGATCCTTATCAGTTATAATCACTTCTCACTTTGTGGTCTCTACTGGTTTAGGATCAAAGTTGCCCTCTGCATCTACTGAAGCCTTCTTCTCTGTTTTTGAGGAGTAGCTGGCGTCCACGTAGTCGGGAGGAATGGCTCCGGCAATGGCGCAGATGCATGGCATTGAAATTTTGAAAATCTCAGCATCGAATTTCTGGAAAACACAATAACAAGATATTACAATATATCCATGTCCAATGTATCAATGAGAAAAATCAATTGCTTCAGAAGCTCCACCTTTTGTGTCAGCGATTCAAAGATCCCCCAAAACAGTTTGCGGGTCAGATGCAGCTCCTCTTCTGATGAGATTCCAAAGTTGCCCCAACCGTTAGGGAGGCAATAATATTTCCAACAGCGCTCGTAGTGATTGGTCAAGAGCTGCAGGATGCAAAAATACATTAAAAATAATTTTTTTAAAAGGCATGTTTTTAATAGTTTTATAATGTTAAAAAAGGGCTTTACTCTGCACCCTCATCCTGGAATATGTTGCAGAATAATATAAAACTTAAAGAACTGATACCACTTACTGCTTTTTAAATATAAAATGAAAGAAATGGAGGCAGCTTCCCAACAATGTCGATGTTTCTTAAATTAACTTGGTTATGTCACTTTCTCTTAACTTTTAGTTTCTTTTAACTCGTCTTGTCGTGTTTTCTTTGTGTGTGTTGTCTAGGTCGCTCTCGAAAAAGAGATTTTTAATCTCAATGGGTTAAATAAACGTTTAAATACATAAATAAAAAGGATCCTCCTACCTTTAGGGGCATTTTGGCGAACTCATTGAGAATGGGCACATCGAACACCAGCCGTCTCAGCAGGTGCTGAAGCATGGACGGACGCAGATGTCTGAGAGAAAGATAAACAAAGACAACTTTAACTATGAATCTAATTTCTATGCTAAATGTCAATACATATGAGCCGCGAGGTTTTAAACTCACTTGCACAAAGCCATGAGGCACTCTTCGATGATGTCTCGCTGGGCCTTGGTGAAGGCTCGTCCTCGAGACAGCCGGTAGATGGTGTGCAGCATGGAGTCGATCATTATAGCTCGGTGGTCGCTGCCGGCGAAGAGCGGGGCGCACTTGGTGATGAGCGGCAGCACGGCGGAACACAGGTAGCGGTTCAACGCCAGGGCCATCTCCGTGGTGCTGAACGCAGCCTGTTGGATCGAGTTCGACGGGACAGTTGTAAATCTGCTCGGCGCTTCTCCTCCACGAGGATCGTAAACTCGCTGTACGTTTGTAAATAGTTTAGAGGCTCACCGTGTCCAGAGAGGCAGCAGCCCTCATGTCGGGGAGGAAGCCCACCTCCAGCACGTGGAGCAGGAAGTCCTGGTTGTCAATACCGTACACTCTGTCCAGGAACAGCACCATGGGAGCCTTGTGATCGGGCCCGAAGCTCGCCGACATCTTTGGTTCTACGATGCTGTTGTCTACGCACGACGCAAAGAAAACATCAACACTCGTGTTCTCATGGCACAGGACTGATTGAAGCAGTGGTTCTCAAACTCTGCCCCTCTAGTTCAAATATTTGAACTGGTTTTGTTTAGTCTTTCACAGGTTGTACTTATTGTTATTATCTTGAAAAGATACCCAGTGCAAAACAGGTTCATTGCAGCCACAAGAAGCTATTTATTTGCCAGTGTGCTTTTTTTTGCACTTATATTACTTTATTTCCATTGTTCTAACAAAGTGATGCACATTTCGTTTACTTTAAAGTGATTGCAATTTTCATTATTCTATTATTTGAAGGAGTCACAAAAAGTTCTTTCAATTAAAAAGTCAGCATAGAGCATTTTGTTGGGGCGTGAACGTTCCTCCAAAGTGGGGCGCGACGGAAAAAGTTTGAGAACCACTGGATGAAAGGCAAACCTATCGTCGTGAATTCAAGGTGTTTTTCAAGTCTCTACCTTTTCCGAACGAAGGAATCTGAACAGAAAGGCTGATGACGCCCACCAGATCCTCGATGGGGACCAGAGATCTCAGGATGGCTCGGATTCTCAGGGCCTCCCCCTTACCCGCCTGGATCAACTGTAGAAGCAAAACCTTGTTTTTCTTCTTCTATAAAGACCTGATTTCCTCTTCCCTGTATCATTCTTTCTGTCTCAACCTATCTGAAAGGTCCAGCGTGGTCGCTACTGAACAAGCTTACATGCATCTCTGGAGCGCAGCGTCCCAGCAAGTCAATGAGGGCAGAGTTGAAGGACATGATGGCATTTCCCAGGTGCACCTTGTTCTCTTCATGCTGCTCCTCTCCTCCGAACCTGAACAGAACAAAAGGAGACGTCTCTAAATACACTGGAGGAGATGATGCACACGTTGGCTCCTCATTGAATACTGTTAGGTTGTAATAGTTTATTTTGATAACATCTGCAGAGGTCTTATGTTTTAAATTAATACATATAGAAAGATATTATAATAGAAAATATTAGGGAGAATATTGATATTGTTATTAATGTATTATGAAGCATAGGGGTATATTGTGAAAGTGACTTTAATGCGGACAATAACAAGACGGGACTCTTATTGTGAAAATACTTGTTTAGCGACTTGACCGGAAGTGACGTTTTGACCCGGGCCAGGGACATTGAGTATAAAACTCCGTAGATTAGAGAAATCGGGTCTCTTCCACAGGTATTCTCGACGCCGGAAGGAGGGCGGAGGAGCCGATGAAGAGAACGATCGTGAGGCCTTGAATGCTTGTTTTACCCTTCCTGCCATTAAATGTTGATAACTTAATTCACGCGCGTCCGGAAGCCTGTTTTCCATCATTTGCGAAGTGCCCAGTTTCAGAACTACTTTACAATCCCATCAGAAGACCAAAGCCGAGAGCTCTTACATGGGAAAGCGTCTGTCTTTCTTAACACTGGGGCCGTCCCTTGCAGGGTCCTCTGAGATCTTGATGGCCTCCTCTATTGCGGCCAACAGACCATTACCACCCTCTCCTCTCAGGGCTGGACCAAAGCACTCGGGCCTGCGGATGAGGAGGCGCACCACCACATTGGCGTTCTCCTCGACGCTCTCTCCTACGGAAAAAAAAACAAGGTTATCGTTAATTGGGGAGAAAACAGAAACAATATGAGCATTAGAACTAAAGACCATGAAAATCTGACCATTGACAAACACGGCGAAACGAAGGAAGTCGAGGTATTTCTCTCCGCCACAAGGATTCCAGCTGATGTCCGGATAGCCTTTGGCCAGCAGCATCGGACAGCTCTGAAGTCCACATCCAGCGAGA
The DNA here is from genome assembly GCF_029220125.1 of Pseudoliparis swirei. Classification (NCBI taxonomy): domain Eukaryota; kingdom Metazoa; phylum Chordata; class Actinopteri; order Perciformes; family Liparidae; genus Pseudoliparis; species Pseudoliparis swirei. Next base: position 2,856,013 of record NC_079390.1, read on the forward strand.
TACTTCACCACCTGGAGAGATAACGGGGAACTTCAAGTGACGAAGACCTTTTGCAAAATGCTTTGTTTTGCACATTCATTGCAATTTTGACCATTTCTAGATCCTGCTCTTGGAGAGCCAACGCCAGCTCGTTGTTGTCGATACACGAGGCTGCGGCCACGTCCAAGGGGGTGGAGCCACGCATTCCTTAAAAAAAACAGCACATGTTTTACGCTTAATTGAAGTTCACAACGTGAAGAATGTGAATCATCCAGGAATGCTGCCGGAGCTCATGAGGACAATCACCGAGGCCGATGCCACTGTTCTGGAGAAGGTAGCTGAGGTGGTCGAACATGGAGCGCTGGTTCTGACGACTGATGCGACAGAAATAGCAAAGAAAACGGCAGCAGTTGGTCACAACCATAGGGAATCTGATCTCCTGTTGGGAAAAACATGTTAAATAAGTAAGAAAGTAAGTAAGTAAGTGAGTAAGTAAGAAAGTAAGTAAGTCAGTAATTAGGTAAGAAAGTAGGTAAATAATTAAGTAGGTAAGTAAATAAGTAAGTAGGTAAGTGGGTAAGTAAGTAAGTAGGTAAATAATTAAGTAAGTGAGGAAGTAAATAAGTAAGTAGGTAAATACATAAGTAAGTAAGTAGATAAGTAGGTAAGTGGGTAAGTAAGTAAATAGGTAAATAAGTAAGTAGGTAAATAAGTAAGTAGGTAAATAAGTAAGTGAGTAAGTAAGTAGGTAAATAATTAAGTAAGTGAGTAAGTAAATAAGTAAGTAGGTAAATACATAAGTAAGTAAGTAGATAAGTAGGTAAGTGGGTAAGTAAGTAAGTAAATAGGTAAATAAGTAAGTAGGTAAATACATAAGTAAGTAAGTAGATAAGTAGGTAAGTGGGTAAGTAAGTAAGTAAATAGGTAAATAAGTAAGTAGGTAAATAAGTAAGTCGGTAAATAAGTAAGTTTCAAGTTTCAAGTTTCAAGTTTTTATTGTCACATCCCCTTTTATACAAGTATAATCGGTTCGTGAAATTCTTATGTGCAAAACACCCGACAGCAGAGCAGAAAAGAAAAGAATGAGAATAAACTATATACTATAACAAACACAAAAAAAAAAGAAGAAAGTATATATATATATATATATATAATAATATAATATATAATATAATATATATATATAAATATATATAATAAAATATAGACCTGATTTATATATATATATATTATATATATATATATAATATATATATATATAATATATATATATTTAATGTAAGTATTTAATGTTTTGTACTATCTGGACCTTGAGTCTGTAATAAAAAATGTGATTGATTGAGAATATTTGCAATGCAGTTGGATGGAATAAAAACACACGCATACCTTTGAGTCCCCGCCACCGAGCACGTTGACCATGACCTCCATGACGGTCTCATGCATGCCCAAGGCTCGCATCAAGTTGGGGTGCTGGTAGAACACTTTGTTACTCATGATGTCCCTAAGAAAAGGCACAAATGAAGTTGATGTGTAGTTCCTCTCACATATCCAATCATTCCCGTTAAAAGGCAAGATATGCAGAATAAATAAGAAGAGTATATTAACCCGATGCTTTGAATCATAAGCCTCTCCTCTTCCGAACCCATCTGGACAATGAGCAGCGAGCGGATCTGGCCCAGGCAGTCCAGCAAGTCCATGGTGTCGTGGATGGACACGGCGTTGATGATGTAGGCCTTGGGGAGGGCTCGCATGAGCTCGCCGAGCCCGTCGTACTGCCGGTGAAGGAGGCTGAACATCATGCGCACCAGTTCAGGGTTCTGGATGAACGACTCCTGAGCCCAATGGATCATCGTGTGGGAGATCAGCTCCTGCAACGTGCCTGATGAACAGAGGAAATACACAAAAGATACCATGTGCTGTATTAAAGTGACTGGAGACTGTGTACTGTGGGGTAGAAAAACTAAATTAGTGTACACTACCACTCAGAAGTGTGGGGTCACTTAGAAATGTCCTTATTTTTCAAAGAAAAACACGTTTTTTTTTCCAATGAAGATAACATTAAATGAATCATAAAAACACTCTCTACATAGTTAATGTGTAAATGATTATTCTCTGGTGTTTAATGAAGTCTCTACAGAGGTGTGTAGAGGCCCATCTCCAGTGTTCTAATGGTACATTGTGTTATCGCCTTAGAAGACTAACGGAGGGGTAGAAAACCCTTGAACACCCTTTTTCTGTGAGCGCAGCTGAAAACAGTTATGCTGGTGAGAGAAGCTATAAAACTGGCCTTCCTTTGAGCCACAAGTTTGAAGAACAAAATAAAAATCATTATTTCTAACCTTGTCAATGTCTTGAATATAAAATATAGTCATTTGGAAATTCATTTGATAAATAAAAGTGTGAGTTTTCATGGAAAAGACGAGAGGGCTCACTTGGCTTTTTGTCTTCCTGCGGTTCAGGCTCCACCAAGACCTTCTTCTCGCGGAGTCTTTTCACCTTTGCCAACAAACGGACGAGTCGTCCACGGAGAGAGTTATCCACTTCTTCCTCTTGTCCTTCTTCCTCGATATGAACACCTGGGAGAGAGTTTTGCATTAAATACTGTGATTCCTATTGAAATCTGCCAACTGGAGGGAGTTCATTTTGAATCTGGAAGTCAGTGGACTTCACGTCTCATAGGGTCCATTGGACCCGGCTGTATCCGATGCCTCCTGCCTGGTGGGCCGGCCTCCTGTCATCGTGGATCGTGGACCAGGCCTACTACGAACTATTCATACACTCATATTCATTGAATGTGTTCATGTAACTGTGTAATGTTCATTCTGGTCACATGACGTCTATTCTTCTGTCCATCCTGGAGAGGTATCCTCCTCTGTTGCTCTCATGAAGGTTTCTTCACTTCTTTTTCCCGTGAAAGGTTTATTTTCTGTTTCTTGGGAGTTTTTCCTGATCCGATGTGAGGTCAAAGGTCAGGGATGTCGTATGTGTACAGGTTGTAAAGCCCTCTGAGGGAAATTTGTAATTTGTGATATTGGGCTATGCAAAATAAACTTCATTGACATTTCATTGAATGAGACTCGATGCTGTTGATGAAGACTGACCGCAGTGAGCCAGCAGCGCGTTGTGAAAAGTCAGCAGGGCTTCGCGGACCTCATCGGGAATGGGGCACTTTTCATCCTCAGTGCAGTTCTTGAAGTTCATGAGCATGTTGACCTACAGCAACGGGAAAAAGTCAAAATCTAACCTGTGTTTTTTCACAATAGAGAGTTTTTAAATGGTTTGAACCAATACAAAATTAATCAAACTTCCAAGCAAGAAGCGGAAATTCCTTCAGAATAAAACTTATTATGTTGCCTTCAGAATAAAAGATAACATCTCAGGTTTCACCCGCATCCATTCGAACTTTCATCTAAACAATAAAATCTCTTTCATTCTCATGCATCATACACATTACATTTGTCATCACATACAGTTACAATAATAAAACAGTGTCTTCCTCTTATGCTTTACAATACAAGAGTATCAAGAATATTCCTCATACTATCCCTTATTAATTATCATATCTTTCTTTATATATTAATTTAAAACATAGACTTTCGTATTTACATGTGTAAGTATATCAGGGTTCATACACATGTTGACCAATGGATTTCCAGGACTTTTAACCAAATTTCAGTGACCAATTATTGTGAGATCTCGGTGTATCCACGAAAAAGTGAGAAAATTTCGTATTTAAACTAACAATGAGAATTCCAAAGCATACAGTATCTAACCTTAAATGACTCAAATGAATGAGACAATAGTTTAGATTAAAAGAATAAAACATGTATGTCTTTTCATACCTTGCAGCGCAAAAAATATGCGAGTATGAAAGAGCGTATGCTGACTTATATTTTGAGCGTCATTCTTTTAAATGCACATTTCCATGACTTTTCCAAAACGTTTGGGATACATTTTTTCCCCCAGGACTTTTCCAGGCCTGGAAATAACCATTTTTAAAAGGACTTTTCCAGGTTTTCCATGACCGTACGACCCATGGTATATACAAAATCCACTACAACTCTCCAGTCTACCTGCTCCTGAGGTGGGGAGCGGAATTCCCGGGTCTTGCGGGCCGTCTCCGCGGCGCTCATGGTGAAGGCCAGCATCAGCTCGTTGTAGCGCTGCCGCTGGTTGCACTGGATCTTGCCTACGAACTGGTCTGAGAAAGCCGTGATGGCCTCGACTCTGTGACGTAGCTCACAGTCACAGAAAAACTGCAGTAGCACACACATCTAAAAAAGGACACAAGGAAAGTGAATCATTGATACGATACTCACAATATTACTGAAAAGTAGAGTTGTTTTTTTAAAGTCGCACCTGCAATTTGACCGACTCCGGTAGCTTCATCTGGAAGAGTCCTTGCTCCAGTTGTTCTCCTTTGTTCTCCTCTTTAATCTCCTTCTCCGTTTCCTCGGCTCCTTTCTCTCCATTTACTTGCTCAGTCTCATCCACTTTCTCCAAATGTGGCACAATCGCGTCCGTCCCCTCTTCTTCCTCTTCCTCATCCTCTTCCCCCAAGCCATCGTCCTCAAATTCCTCCTCCTCTTCCACTTCCCTGACGCCTTCCTGCTGCTCCACCTTCGCGGCTCCTTCTTTTGAGGGCGTTTTTTGTTCCTTCTCTCCTTTCACGTTGGCCTTCTCCTCCGCAGGCTCCTCGGCTTTCTTGCCACTGAAGACTATGGGGTCGAGCATCTTCAGGATGTGCGTCACGTCTTCATCGTCAAACACACCCATGATGAGGAGGGTGCTGATGAGCTTCAGGATGGGGACAAAATGAAACTCCACACTACCTCCCACGGGATCTCTCATGGCTTGAGCTCCGTCTTGCACGGCCTCCGTCAGCATGGTCAGGGCTTTGGTCTTCAACACCTGGAAGTACAAACAATTTGATTATTACTGACTCAAGAGGTCCTTAAAAATGCCAAAACATGTTCAACCTCACCTGTAAGGGGATGACTGGACTCAGTGTGTAGATGCCCAGATCGGTTCCTATAAACCCAATGGAGGAGAAATGGAGTTTGGGGCGCAGGCACGTCGTGAGGCCAACCCCGGGTAACGCATCCGATTTGTCAGAGTACAGAGTGATGCTGCGCGTTTCGTCCGTCATCGGAACGATGAATTCCTTGTTGGTTCCCAGTCGGTTCCTCTTGGCGGACTCCAGGTGCATGCTGATGAGCAGGTCGTAGAAGCCGCTCCTCATTGGTCCGGGCAGGTAGGTGTTCTCGATGGCGTAGAAGAGCTGCGACTCGTCCACGTGGCTGCACAGAGCGTGAGCCACGCGGTTGTTGCCCAGAGCGCACACTAAGCCGTACAGCTTCAGAGTGTGATAGTGGAACTTCAATAAGTCCATACGCTCAGACAGCTCCAGGATGTCAATACACCTGGGGAGGATAATGAATGGATTCAGAAAAAGAAAAAGAAAATAGAAAGTAATATATATTAGATGCACTACCGTTTAAACGTTTGGGGTCACCCAGACAATGTTGTGTTTTCCATGAAACTCACACATTTATTTATCAAGTGATTTGCAAAATGAAATCTAGTCAAGACATTGACACGGTTAGAAATAATGATTTTTATTGTAAATATTAATGTTGTTCTTCAAACTTGTGGCTCAAAGGAAGGCCAGTTTTACAGCTTCTCTCAGCAGCATAACTGTTTTCAGCTGCGCTCACATAAAAAGGCTTTTCAAGGGTTTTCTACCCCTCCGTTAGTCTTGTAAGGCGATAACACAATGTACCATTAGAACACTGGAGATGGGCCTCTACACACCTCTGTAGAGACGTCATTTACATATTAACTATGTAGAGAGAGTATTTATGATTCATTTAATGTTATCTTCTTTGAAAAGAACAGTGCTTTACTTTGAACGTGTCACGGGGAGTGTAACGGGGTGAGGCTCAGGCGCAGAGAGACAGGCTGGACAAAATATAAATAACAAAAAGCACTCTTTAATGAGGCAAAACAGTTGCAAAATAAACAAAGTCCAAAAGGGGCAGGCAGAGGATCGTCGGTCAGGGCAGGCAGGCAGGCAGGCAGGATCAGGAACACGGACAGGACGACAGGAAAAGGACACGGAACCATAGACGACAATCGGACAGCAGACAAGGGAAAGACTGACACAATATATAGGGGGGGAAACAGGTGTACCACATCAGACTAACGAGACAAGAGTGGCTGAGGGCAGGTGCAGGAAATTAAACAATTAAGACAGAGAAGACACAGGAGAAACAGAACAGGGTGTTACAGAACGTTAGTGTGCAGGCAGCCCGATGCAGATCTGACCTGTTCTCTTCTGGGATGTGGAGGGCCATCATGGTGAGCGGCTCCTGACACTGCACCCCCCAGCCCAGTCTCTCACTGATACGACCCACCTCCGGAGCCAGGAAGTGGTTGGGCATGCGGCTCCAGATGACTGGAGTTAACATCTGGACATCCAGCCTGGGGGGGCATTGGGGAACGGGGTTCTTGCGTTCACTCCGGAACATGGCGGTTGAGATCGGCATAATGTTCTTGAAAGACAAAATAAAGTAAGACGACTTATGCATTAAGGAGAACGGTTACATAAAGAAACTTGGTAATTTGTAAATTGTAAAGCTCCACAAGTGGAGTAATGTTGTGTGACTGACCCTCAGCTTGCCTAATTCAAACTGAATCATATTCTGACTGGATGGAAGGACGAAGACGGCCGGGAACAATTTTGTGTTGGGCTCCACCTGCGAGAAGGGGAACATACCATGAAATGACCCAAGACTTTATGAGGGCCCGCATGAATACTAGATTAAAGCTCATCTGACCTGGTAGAACGTGTTGATCTCTTTTCCATTCGCAGTGAAAGTCATGAGTCCCGTTTCTAAATCAATGAGACAACCGATCACAAAGTCCTCTTGGCTGACTCGGGTCTGCTGGGAGCTGCTGAACTCTCCTCCCCACACCATGTAGCAGTTACTGCGCTTTATACTGAGGAAGACACACAAATATAACAACAATCAAAGAAAATACGTTATTGTTTTGTCGGTCCGCCTCGAGAAGAGCGACATACCTGTCGTGTATGTTTCCTTTATCGTCGCCGACGGTGACTGTGACGTTCCTCACTTTGCTGATGTCAAAATGGGGGTCGTACTGGTGATAGTCGGGCGTGATCCAGCCGACCCACACGCCGCTGGGCTCCTGGCCCGCAAACACTCTCACAGAATAAAAGTACTGGGGAAGGAGAATAAAGATGTGTACAGTTTCAGGTGGAAAATATTCTTACAGTACTGACAGTCAATATGATAAATACTGTATTAAAAAGGCAACATTTTGTATATAGTATGTTTATTATTATCGCAGAATCAGTAACTTCTTTAAAATCACTTCTTAAAACCCATTTTTATAGAACAGCTTTTAAGTGATCTCGTCCTTTTATCCAGAACTTTGGTTCCCCTAATTTAGTTTGTCTGTTTTCAATTTTAATATATATATATATATAAAAAAATATATTTTTAAATGTTATATTTGTTTCTTACTATTCTATTTGTTTTGCCTTGACTCTGTGTAGAGCACTTTGTAAACTTTCTTTTTAAAGGTGCTATTTAAAGGTGCTTTAGATATTGTTGAGCTGAATCTGAGGGCCTAGTTGTGTGAGACTACATTTCCCAGAGTGCAGCAGCAGCAGGAGCAGCAGTAGCAATCAGTGTTGCTTATTAGGAGCACCTGTGGGGATGCTCTGACGCATTTTGCAAAGACAAGCAGCAGAGAGAGGACGCTTCAGGTCACTCCACGGTTCAACCCAAAGACGGCAATGGTGAAATGATTTGTTTAATTTCATGGTGTTTAAAAATGCTGATTTTGTGTTAAAAGAATATTTCATTTTGAGTTTGGGAAAAATGAAAAGCATAAAATGTTGAATTAAAATGTGTAATTTAAAATGTAGTTCATGTTCTGTCTTAAAGGTTACAACCTAATTCACTGGCAGAGCAATCAACGAACAAAAGAAAAATAAAAGAAAGATTAAGTCAGTAATTTGAGTTGTCTTCACATCCTTTGGAAACGGTGAACAGGAGTTGGACTTGACAGATATTATTGTATCTAAAGTAACCAGTATAAGTACAAAGTGCGCATGGCGTTTAGATGGTTGTGAATAATACAACCGTGTAATAACTGTAGTCGTACTGTCGTGGTGTTGGAGATGATGTCGACGTCGTCCCTGTCGTCCGGCACCACGTCTTCCATCAGGCGCGGCATGGTGGGAACAACAGGCGGTGGGTTAATTAACGCAGCCTTCTTAGCCTTGAAAAGGAATCTGTGAATAACGGCAACAATTACTCACAATATGAAAATTAGTAAACGCGTCATCGCTGCAGGGTTGAGACACATTTTGAACAATGGATTCCCATGACCGTGTACTTTTCCATACGTATATATGAGCGTGTAGCGGCTTATATTCTGAGCATCTTTCTATTACATATTAATTATTTCAAACTCAGCTTAAATGATCATGTGAATATAACACATTTCAAAGACTTTTCCAAAACTTTTGGGACTTTTCAAGGCCTGGAAATAACCATTTTTTAAATTCCATGACTTTCTTTTAAGTTTGCCATGACCTGTCCCCGCCTTCTCGCCCAAAAACCACATGTCAAGTCACTCTACGATACGCATGAGTACGCACGAACCCTTTCTTCTTGCTTTTCTCAGTCGAGGCATCCTTCTCGTTTTCTCCGTTTTTAGTGGCGGGGATCTCTTTGGCCACGGAGGGTTCTTTCTTCTCCTCTTCCTGCTCCTTGCGACTTGCTGACTTCTTGAGTATTTCAAAGTCAGAGTCGGGGTCGAACTCCAACACCTCGTCCTCGGGGATCGTCAGTGCGCGGGTGAGCAGGGTGGTGCCCGCCGGAACTTTGAAGGTCTCGTGAAACTCAACTGGCATGCTGAGTCTGAAGAATAGCAAATCCGTGTTGGCGTTCTGCGATCCGAATGTCTTGTGGGTCACTTTGAGACACGGGGCGCTTTCCACGGTCCCGTCAACACGGGACACCTAGAGCATAAACGAAAAAGGGAAAATATTAACTTTCTCACAACGGGAACAGAGAAATATCGAATCAAAACAAGTCGTGCTCAGTACCTCCATGTGAGGATGATCCGTCGGCACATTGATGAACTGGGGAAGGCTCTTGCTGAACCACATGGTTATGTCTCTTTTCATGTTGATAGCAAAGGGTTCAAATCCCTCCTGCAGGCCACAGATGGTAAAGTAACGAAGACTGCTGACGTTCTGACCCAAGTTGATCCTGCCGATCTGGGACAGGCCCAGACTGCACACGGGTATGAAGCCTGGGGATGTGAGACACATCCATGATCATCAGAAGCATGACCAGAAACACACACGTCATGTGCTAGCAGTTGTTCCTGTGCTCACCCTCTCCAATTTCAATATCCTTAAAGGCTATCTCCGAGCCCGAGTCGCTGATCAACATTTCTCCGTTGAGTGTGAACATGATGTTCATCTCCGTGAGGTCCATCATACAACCCACCACGTCGCCAGAGAGCCACTGTCGACCAAACGGCTCATTTCCCACATGCCAACGTTGGGCCTGAAGAAAAAAATAAATGTGCATATTTGAGAAGGTTCGTATCACAAGGTCTTTGGAATACTTTGGAGTTGTGTGAACTCGGCCTCGCTCCCACCTTGAAGCCATTGAAGACGTACGCCAGCTCATCGGCACCGAGTTCAGTGTCTGCGCGGACACTGGGCCGGGCCCAGCCCACTCGCATCTCCCCGACTGTCACAGCCTCAAACTCAAAGTACCACTTCCCCTGTGTGATGGCGTACGATTTCTCCGCTCTGAATACTCTGATCTTATCGCCCGTCGCTGGTCCGTGCCCGCCTACAAAAACACAAACGCAGGAATGAAAAGGAAAGCTTGTAGGACCGCGTGAGATAATAAAAAGTCGTCCTGCTTACTGCTCTCCTGGTCCGGCGGCTCTATGTTGTAACCGTATCCGATGAGCGTGCGAACGGCCGCAGAAACGGTGTCCCTGTTGGTCTTTTTAGTCTTTTCATCGAGCAGGTTGTAGGGAACCAGGCGGGGATTGCGCTTGTTCATTATGTCCTGTGCAAGAAAATGTGAAACACATGATGGAGTATGCGGTATGTATCCATCATATTGTGTCTGCACAAACTTAGTATTTACATTCTCATAACAAGGACGCTGGTACCTGCACGATGCTGTATGTCCAGCCTTGGCGAACCCGGTCCCGTGCCCACACGTTGTGTCCGTTTTCTGCCAGTCTCTCCACCAGAGTGTTCTGATTGGGAGTTAGCTTCACGTAGCTGAGGTCCAGAGGGGCGGGCTTATATCCGCTGCTCTGCATGAAACTAACAGACGATAATTTGGGATTAGAATTGGCCCCCAAAAAATCTTCTACAAGGCCGTTAACAGCATACGTGATGAAAGAGATCAACGTCTTGCCGCTCACGTTTTGGGGAGCTTGTTCTTTTTCAGATTCTCTTCGGCTTTCTCATCTCCCATTCCCACGTGACAGCCGAGTGCCAGCAGAGTCCTTTTTGAAAAGGAATCGGATAAAATGGCATAAAATACAAAGAGGCAAAGAGCTCAGTGCTGCTAACTGAGTGAGGGGCGCAGGACTTACTTCAGTGTCTCTCCTGACATCGCTAAGTTGTAGTTCTTCTCTGGTTCAGGCAGACTCTGGAAGTCCACCAAGCAGGGATGCAGCTTCTTGTTGTCGTCACGAAACTTAACAAGGATGTAAAATAAATAAATAAAAGATTTTTGTTGTGTACACAGCAACATTTTCTATGTGAAAACAGTGCAAACACTCACTGATCCGAAGGTCCACCCTTGTTCAATGCGAGTCACAGCCCATAACTCGTGGCTATTCTCTGCAAGCTTCTCTCGGATGCGCTCCAAATGAGGAGGAAGTACAATCTGAAAGAATATTGAAATTTCAGTGCAGAGGAAATAAAAATGAGGATGAAAATAAATAAATATGGAATAGGGTTTTTTTCTTGTTGTACCTGTATAGTGTCCACAGGGCCAGGAGTGAAGGCTGTATGAGAGAGGCACTGAGTTGGACCCAACAGGTTGCGTACGCCATCAAAATCATGCTTGTACTCCTTGATGGGCTCAATGCGCAGACGGTCCCTCGGCAGAACCGCCTCGTAGCACGGAGCGTATCCTGGAGGTGGGAGGAACTTAAAATCCCCGTGGCGCCCTCCAAGTAGAAATCGCAACCTTGCATTCAGAGGAGAACATTGACATTAGTGATATCAATTGCATAACAGTAGATCATTCATAATTCTTTGTTTTTATAATGCAAAAGGCCCTACTTCACGCCTGCAGAGAAGCTGACGACGGGGAAGAACAAGCTGTCCAGGTTGAAGTTCTCGAACATGCCCTGAACAGGATGCCCGTTGATTCGGAAGGAGATACTGGGCACGCTCAGGTCCAAACAGCAGCTGATCACGTCCTCGGCTGCCAGGAGGTGCTCATTGGGCGTGGCGACATGGCGCGGAACACGCCCTGTGGGAAAGACGGAGAGGATTCATTGGTATTTTGTCAATTTGTATGAAATCTTAAGTAGTTTATCTAAGTAACTTGTATGTGTAATGTAGAGAGAAAGATATAATTTATAAATAAATAAAAGGTAATACATGCATGTTCTAGTCAATATATTGTTCACATCTCAGTAAAAACTACAGGGTTTATACATGTGTTGACAAATGGATTTCCATGACTTTAAACTAAATTTCCATGACCAAACATTTTGTGAAATCTCGGAGTATAAACCTTACATGAGACAATAGTTTGATTAAAAGAATAAATATTTACATAAATGTTTATTCTTTTAATTAAATTGTAAATTAACATATGAATATAATACATTTTCATGACTTTTCCAAATCTTTTGGGATGACATGTTCTTTTTTTTTTCAAGGACTTTTTCAGGCCTGGAAATAATAACCATTTTAAAATGTCAGGACTTTTCCAGGTTTTCCACGAGCGTACGAACCCTGATACTAACTTCTAAGTCAAACTGTGTTTACTTTACCCGACCAGAGGTGGAGCCCGTCGAAGCCGTAGGAGTAGAGGTCATCCCCGACCCCGTTGGCCCCCCAGCCCTCCCCTCCCCCGGGGTACGGGCTGTAGCCCTCCGTCAGAGCCCAGCCCACCCGCAGGTGGTACGGCTGAGCCGTGAGGAACGGCTCCACTTTGTCCACCATCACCTCAAAGTACCACTTCTTGTACTGAGTGGATCCTTCACAAGTTCCAAGGAAGATGTTGGGTCTCATGCTAAAAAGAGTATCACAACACAAAAACTCACTCAGATGTTTTGATAATGGGGTTCAAGCACAGAAGAAAGAGCATGAAGCTTTTTTTTTTTAAGCCTGTAGCAAAGTGCTTTGATACAAATGGACCCACCTGGTAACGTAATTGATAATGTTGGTTTGAAGTAAAAGGTCACGACCTGGAAGCAGATTCTCCGTGATGAGATTCTGATTGGACCTCACCGCCACCCCGTTACACACACACAGCGAGCAGAGCACGTCCAAGACCTGGCGAAACAAAGGACGTAGAATGACATGAAGATTGTTCCTGCGCTGCTTTGCAACTCAAAATGTCATCAATGAAAGAATTAATGAACTGCAATCAATCAATTAGGTTTGCTCATGTGTCACACGTTCCTGACCTTGTGGTTGCGCCCGTGCTTATCCAGCAGAGAGATGATGGATTTGATGTGATTTTCCTGGATGATGTTCAGCACCTCTGGACTCTCAATCAGAACACAATACAACACCTCCAGGATTCCTGTCCGAATAAATATAAATATGCATAAATAAACACTACATGTATATACTGTATGGTACTGCAGAAAAGCACAATGACATATAATACAGGAATAGATCAACACATGAAGGCAACTCCCCAGTCTACTCGTTGCCAGAACATTTTGAAATTGCATCATGGTCAAGATATTTAGTGATCTATTGGAGAAGTTTGATACATTTTGGCTTTTCTAAAGAACAAGTAACCATAAATACAAAGTTCATTGCAGCCATAGCATCTCAATGAGCTTCTATGTGTCTAAATAAATACCTGAAGATGCCTCCAGACGATCCAGTTTACTGACCAGCCAGTCGAGGTTATCACAGAACAGGGCGCAGTTAGCACGATTACCTCTGATCAGAGAAGCTTCACACGTGAAAGAAAGGCAGAAACAATTGTTAATGCATCACATTGTACTAACAAGAAAGGTGGCAAGATATGAGGAACATAAACACTGACTTGATCTAGAATTATCATGATTCAGATTCAAAATACCCAGGAGGACATACCGAGCAAATCATACAGTAAATTGACGATCTCCTTCCATGACTCTGCGGCCTCCTCCCCAGCGTACTCTGAGAAGTGGGCTGCTGTGTTGTAGACATTGAGGCGATCTACACAGTCCAGGACGTGACTTATCATTCCCTGTTAAAAAACAAGAAAAAAAACATATCGAGGGCTTAAATACAAATATTGAATGGATATAAATGACTCAAACTACATTTAAACCCAATGCCACTGTAAAACATGTTCTTCAGGAGTTGACCAACCTCTTCCTGGAAGAGGTTCTGTCTGTTCTTGAGGGAGCGGAGCTTGAACTGCTTGTCCTCGTGCTCCAGCTCCTCCTCGGGGGGGCGGAAGTAGAAGAGGAGGTCCTGCAGGGAGAGCACCACGGTGTCCATGGGCAGAGATGACGAGTTGGCGGACTTGTTTTTCCCACTCAGAGCATCTAAACCTCTGGAGACGTGAAAATAACATGAGAATTCCACCAAAAAACAACATGGCAAATGTGTGGCAAATATTTTAAAAGACTTTAAAAGTATTGTTACTTGATGAACTGGTTAAAGAGGGCCGATGTGCTGAAAATCATTCTGGCCGCTTGGGACTCTTCGGTCTGCGATCGAGCCACTGTGAGCGCGTCGTCCATGTGACCTTCTTTGTGGAGTATGGCCTAGGAATCAAACACAGGTATAGACTCAGAAACCATAAATGCTGTACACACAGTACATACTGACTTCGTTCTGCTTTACCTTTCTCTTTAGAGGACCCAGGCGGGCAGATTTGGCGTCAACAGCAGCGTAGGTGAGCCAGAGGCCGGTTGACACGTGCTGTACGAAGCACATGGACTCTCCGTACTTGATCTCGGGCGTGCCCATGCCTTCCACGTCTCGCTTTTGGATCACTTCGATTTTTTCCTGTGGTTTAAAATTGAAAAAAGGCACGTTGTTCATCTAGGCATGAAACAAAAAAAATCTCCACACGACACAGCGGAGTCTCACACACTGAATTGATTTGTCTTTGAATGACAATGACCTTTGAAATCCTGACACAGAAGGCCGACATCTTGGAATTGGCCTTCTCCGGGTCCACCAGCAGCAGCCCCTTCTCCTCATCCAGACAAAGGTATCGGCCGGTTGTTATGTGACGGATCCGGAAGGACTGGCCCCATTTAATGTGACCCCCGCTCCAACTACCACACAAATGAATGGGCTGAAAGTCGCTGAAAAGTGAACGCCGTTGTAAATATTTAAGGAGTCAAGTTACTCACGCGATGCGAAGTGGCTCGAGTCTCCACAGGGATCGGGCGTGACTGCATACAGCCCCTCCTTCATAATGAGCAACTCTAACAAAACAACAACATGCAAGTCAATGACGGGCAACATGCGTCAGGAAGAAAATTACAAAATCATTTTGTTAATTTCAAATAGTTTCAGTTTATGCTCGTACATCATAATAATGATGGGGCGACTGTGGGTCGATGTGTCCTTGAGCAAGACACTTAACCCTGAACTGCTCCGTGTAGCTGTGTCTACGGCGTATGAAAGTAACATGTAAAGTGTTTTTGAGTACCTTTAAAAAGCGCTATATAAATTAAATGGATTATTATTATAATGACAATAGACTTGTGGAGTCTTGAAACTGTGTTGAGATAAGTAACACACTACTATGTTTTTCCTTAATATTATTATCCCTCTATTATTATTACTATTATCTAATATATATAATTGTAATAGAGAGCATGGAACATTCTGGAAACTCCTCGTTGCTGAGAATAGTCAACAAGCGATGTTAGCAAGAAATATGATGGATATAATTATATTAGTGCTGTGAAAAATAACGCGTTAACTCAGTTCATTAAATTACAGGTTTAACTAGTTTTTTTTTTTTTACGCATTTAACGCATGCGCAGAATGAGCTTCCAATCCTTCTGTTGTTGGTCGTCGGGACGAAAAAAAAGTCACTTGCAAAATGAGCTTCCAATCCACCACTTCAATCTGAACTCTGTCCGCTCTCATGCAGACGGTCTGTTCATCGGTAATGATCCTTCCGCAGGTTCACCTCCGGAAACCTTGTTACGACTTTTACTTCCTGTAGATCAGGGTCTCAACACGTCGATCGCGACCTGCCAGTCGATCGCGGCGTAGTGTCGGTAGATCGCATGACATTAAAAAGATTGTCCCGCCCCCTGACATGTTCTCTAGAGCACGTCTTTGTTCTTTTATTAAACTAAACGTCTGTTGTTGATCGTATCTCCACAGCAGCATGTCATCTCTGTCTCTTCGCGTTGCGTTAACACTTATCGATCTCCGTCTCGCTCGCCACAGAGCTCCGTGCGCGCGCATCGGGACCGAGCAAAAAAAAAGTCACTTGTCAATCTGTCCACCTGTCCGTGTCCGGGCCGGTGAGGTTTCAGCTTTGCAGCGGTGTCCCCGCCGTCCCTTTCATCACGGCCCAGTTCATGAAGAAAACCCACACAGTCAGTTTGCCTCAGCAGCTGCTAAAGGAAGACTAGAGGCCTTTAGATTGTATCATGGTGGAGTTAATGGTTGACAAACAAGAGAAAATGTTCTGTTTAACCCTCCTGTTACCTTTACATTTACTAACATATTTTACCCTCGGGGTCAATTTGACCCCAGCAATTAAAACCTCCAGAAAATTATTAGAATTAATATTGCTTCCCAAGTTTAAGTGTGAGGTACTTTATGTTTGTTTGTTGACAACCTAAATAGCCCTTTAAATAAATAAAAAAGTTGATATTTCTTATATGTTTGACAGTGAAAAACAGCCTGGGGTCAAATTGACCCCAAAGAACACCGACATTAAACATTGAATGGGGTCAAATTGACCAGAAAGGTAACAGGAGGGTTAAACATTCTGTTTAGGATGAAGATGTATTAATGTTCCATATGGAAGAAAACTGCTAAATAACTGCTGAGTTGCAGCACCATTGTATAGAAGAATGTATAAATGTATATATCCGTCTTTTGTCATAAATCTCTATGTTCTCACAAAATATACCGAGAATATCGGGAATATGTGATTAATCATGATTAATCCACAAAAACCTGTGATTAACCCGATTAAAATTTTTAATTGTTTCACAGCCCTAAATTATATTTATTTTAATTTTATGATAAGAATAAGGGCCGTTGTTTTTCATTAAAACGCTTGTCACAGGGGTGTAAGAGTTTTCAAGAGAGCCCCCACACCGAATACGCAACACCAGAGGCGTGTAAAAACATATGCCGTGCTTTGGAAAATGTTTTGAGAGTGACATTAACGTTTGCTGGCGTGTACAGCCACGAAAGATGTTGGTCACCTGCGCTGGTCGTCCCCTTGTTCAGCTCCAGGTATTGCCAAACACTCGTCCATGTGACCGTGGAACAGCCTGAGCACGTACCCTCCGGTCAGAAAACCTAGAGGACAAGAGTGGTATTGCTGAGAGAGAATCGAGAGAGTAGAGAGAGTAGAGAGAGTAGAGAGTAGAGAGTAGAGATAGTAGAGAGAGAGAGTAGAGAGTAGAGAGAGTAGAGAGAGAGTAGAGAGTAGAGAGAGAGAGAGAGGAGAGAGAGAGAGTAGAGAGAGAGAGTGGGGAGAGGTGGAGAGAGTGGAGAGGGAGAGAGAGGAGAGAGTAGAGAGAGGAGAGAGAGTGAGAGAGAGGTGAGAGGTGGAGAGTGAGAGAGTGGAGAGGTGGAGAGAGGAGAGAGGTGAGAGAGAGGTGGAGAGGTGAGAGGTGGAGAGTGAGAGAGTAGAGAGAGTAGAGAGAGTAGAGAGAGAGTAGAGAGTAGAGAGAGTAGAGAGAGTAGAGAGAGTAGAGAGAGTAGAGAGAGAGTAGAGAGAGAGTAGAGAGAGTAGAGAGAGTAGAGAGAGAGAGAGAGTAGAGAGAGTAGAGAGAGTCGTAGGTTTACAGACAAAGAGCTCACAGACCTTCAGCCAGCTCACAGCCAGACATCACGGGGGTCATGGTCCACAGTGTTTGCATGAACGAGGCGTCGACCATCAAGTCCCCGCTGGCGTAGGACAGATGCTGAAAAGAGTGCAGGCGGTTATCTTGGTGGGATTTCACCCTTAAATTGTTGCAGGGGTGGAAAAATGTGTTCGTGAAACGACGAAGGATTATTCATCAATCATAAATAACAACGTTGGGCAATTTCAAAATCATAGCACAGGTCCACGTCCATTAATCAGACCACATAGCGCCAAAAGCTAAATGTACAACTCTGTGGATCTCTGCTCCGTGTCGTCACCATAGTGCCACAACTAACACACACACACATATACACACAACACATAGTGTTCATTCTTCTGAAACAACCATGAAGCGATAGCAGCATGTATCTTTGCAAATAATACTGTTTGTTTCTATTTTTCTATGGATGCATGAAGCTTAAACAGAAGGAGATCAATGAGCAAGAAAATAAAGACGTGATTGGAGGATCAGTTGACTAAAAGCAAGACTTAACTATGTAAATATGTCAGGGGCGCACTTGTCGATTTATGGACAACAAATTCTCAGTTACTGTAAATGAAACCATCGTTACCAGGTATCGCTCTGAGGAAGCACTGACAAGAATGAGGTCGTCTCCCACCCTGACCTTCTCTCCTTCAGACCTCTGCTTAGAGGCTGGATGGATGGTCCACCAGCAGGCCTCTCCTGTGACGGACCAACAGATTTAGAAGAGAAAACTCCACATCGGCGTGTGTGGGACAACATGACGGACAGTAAAGTTCATCGCCACCTGTGGAATCTTCCTGCAAACCCACATCGAAAGCCAACTTGTCCGTCAGGGAGCGCGACGTCGTCAAACAGCACAAGTACTGCAGCGGAAAGAGAGGGAGAACAACAGCTGGCGTGAGAGGACACTCAAAACAACCGGAGGGACGACGGCTGGAGAGCAAGAGAGCACCGGCAGCCACAGACCTCATCATGAAACGAACGAACATTGAAATCCTAAAGAAAGAAAAGTGCTGACCATGCTGGAGTGAGTGTGCTTCAGGAGGATGGCGTGTCCGTACAGCAGCGTGCGGTGACCCCCACCTTGTGACGACTGGGAGGAGATTTAGAGACGGTCAAATGTACAAGGAATGATGGTTTTCCACAGAGAAGGACAAACATCTGACACAATTGTTTATTACCTTCGCATTGAAAATGTGGAAGGTAATGTTTTGAGCGCCATGTATTTATTTATTTATTTATTTGTATGCGTGTTTCTCGCATAACTCAAAAAGTAGTAAACCGAATCGCAGGAAATTTGGTGGGATGTTTGGTTGTTATCCGGGGACCAATTGATTAGATTTTGGGATTGGTCGGGTCAAAGGTCAAGGTCATGAAAAGGTCAACATCTTCTTTTTACCATAGCACGGTCAATTTGTATCCAATTGGCATGCAACGAATGCCAACATTTTCATAATTCAATGCCCAATCTTGTGATATGCGAAGGTATGCTCTCTACCCAGTGCCCGTTCTAGTTTTTAGTATTTTGATGTGCTACTGTCACTGAAAATATGCATGTGGGTCAAGGACGGGTTCAAAGGTATTAAACACTCAAATGAACTCCAGAGTTTACTTTTTCCTCGTTTTTAAGTGACAACTTTGATTTGTTAATGTCAGAATAACAGCAAGTTTACAGACACAGAAAGGAAGAATAAAAACCACAGCCAACTCAAGTTGTATGAATCAAACCAAATGATCTCAGAACAATAACAAAGCCGCATGATATGTCGAACGCCGGCTGTTTTCAGGGTAATACTAACGAGGGTGTGATGGGTGTCCTCGATGCCGTTCTGACATGAACTCGGAGGCTAAAGCAGTGAAACGGGAGGATGAGGAAACTTACCCATTTGTCCAAATCAACAGCCTTCGGTGGGCAGGTGGGAGAGCGAAGGAACAAAGTGGCGTCAAGTCGGAAAGGAAACAAAGTGCGTTTTAGTCGTCGAATGAACAAGACTTTTAATTTCTTTATGTTGAGGGGACGTTGTCATCGCTCCCCTGACGTTGTGTTACCTCATCCACTGACGAGTTGGACAGCATTTCCTGTAAAGCCCGCACAGAAAGAGACTGTTCCAGAATGAAGCAGCAGATCGCGAGGTCTGGAGGGATGTTCTGAAACACGAAACCAACAAACACTGAGATCGGTGCGCATTGCAGGTATTAAAGAAACGAGGAAAGGCCTCGGCGACCGTTTCGCTACCTGTGCATTGGAGGTGGTCTCCAGGAAACAAAGACGATTCCCAAATCCTTCGCATGACAGACACAGCTTGATCTGTTCCTTGAGAATGGACGCGGTGCACTGCAGCACCACCTGATCATCCTGCAACAACAGAAACAGAAGCCCAAAGGGAAGGAGGAGGGGTTTTCAGGGAAACACGGGAAACAAAAGGGACGAATGGACCATTTACAGTAAATAAACATTTAATTAAACGTATTATGACCTTTTTTTTAAAGCAATACTTACTGTGAATATTACAATTGTCAAAAGAAGAACTGCATATCTTCTAATTCTACACAACTTTCATCTTAAAAGAAAACTCAATGGACTCCTCAGACAGAATTATTCGACTCAAAAGTATGAAAAACACATTTGGCAAAGTCAGAGACATTTTATTTTGTAGGAGCAATGCACAAAAAAGCATTAACCCAAGATAAAACAAGGACATATTTAATGTCTTTAGCATATTGCTATTTTCCGTTCATTCGCTCTTTACCTTCGCATTGAAAATGCGGAAGGTTATGTTTTGATCGCCGTGTATTTATTTATTTGTATGCGTGTTCCTCGCATAACTCAAAAAGTATTAAACCGAATCGCATGAAATTTGGTGGGATGATTGGTTATTATCCAGGGGACCATTTGATTAGGTTTTGGGATCGATCTGGTGAAAGGTCAATGTCAAGGTCATGAAAAGGTCAAAATCGTATTTTTACCATTGCGCGGTCAATTTGTATCCAATTGGCATGCAACTAATGCCAAAATGTTCATAATTCAATGCCCAATCTTGTGATATGCGAAGGTATGCGCTCTACCGAGTGCCCATTCTCCGTTCTAGTTTTCCAATGCGTCAACCCGGCGCCGACATTACCCACAATGCAACCAAACTGCCGACAGCGTGGTTGGAGATTCGTGTGTGTGTTACGAAGCAAAAAGGGAAGAGCGAGCTTTCTCCACATGCTCCACAGAGCTTCAGATGACATCAGGCTTCTCACGTTTCACAGGTTGGGATATCAAACTGGCCTGCATGACACTAATGGGTCAAAACCAAATGACGCAAACTGCCCCATATTTGTGAGGGGTGACATTACCAGTGAAGTTAATTCAGAGGTGGCTGAGTGGAACACAGGCGGTGACGCCGTCTGACTGCGTGTCAACGTTAATGATTTAGTTTCGGCCGCCGAACCTTTAACCCGAGAGACGACGCCGAGGCCCAAATAAATAACAGAAACATGGCGATTCGTAAATGGTATAACCCGCGAAGACAGCTGCTTCCGTACAGAACTTTACAGAAACTTGTCCTATGAATGTGTTTCTCTGTGCCGTCACTGGCCCAGCTCTAATCTCCCCACCTTCGCTGGCTCCAAGACCCCCCCCCCCCACACACACACACCCCCGAGGATCTCTATTTCAGGCCGCTGCACCTGCTGTTCACACGTCCCCCTGTGCACTACATACTTAAGCTTTAAATGCCAGAAAAAAAGGCGTCCACGTTGATTTAATACCGGCTTGCTGAAAAGAAAAAATATTTTAAAATCACCTGAGCTCAATTCTTCGTGTTCAGCTGTTTGGAGATGTTTGTGGGGCACTCATCACCTTCTTAATCGAGGCGCATGCTAGTCAATAACAAATGTAATTGTCGTTTAAAAAACGAGTTGTCAAATGTGTGTTTGGGTTTAACTATTTTGTACGTTAATGTCGTTTGTGCGTTATTGTTTCTGACGCTGGAAACTGAAACTAATGCAAAATAAACAAAGCATATTTTTGAAGAGATTTTGTATTGTAAAAAGTAAAGATTTGTGGGTTTGCAGTTTTGTCATGGGGAGTTTCATAATAATAATGTAACACCCTGTTCTGTTTCTCCTGTGTTCCGTGTCTCCTATGTCTCCTCTGTGTCTCCTCTGTCTTGATTGTTTAATTCCCTGCACCTGCCCTCAGCCACTCTTGTCTCGTTAGTCTGATGTCGTACACCTGTGTTTCCCCCCTATATATTGTGTCAGTCTTTCCCTTGTCTGCTGTCGGATTGTCGTCTCTAGTTCCGTGTCTTTTTCCCGTCGTCCTGTCTGTCGTATCTGATCCTGCCCTGACCGACGATCCTCTGCCTGCCCCTTTTGGACCTTGTTTTTTTGTAAACTGTTTTGCTTCATTAAAGAGTGCTTTTTTTGTTATTTATATTGCGTCCAGCCTGTCTCTCTGTGCCTGAGCCTCACCCCGTCACAAAGACCTGACAAATAATAATAATTCAGACTTCTATAGCGCTTTTCTAAGTTCACAAAGATGCTTTACAGGGAAATTATCTCATCTATCTTACGTCAATATCTCAATTACCATAACAAAGAATTGCGTATCGTAAACAGCAGACTAGAAAGTCAAGTTAATCCTTTACAACGGTCGTGGTATCGAAGCAACGACAATTGACAGCTGATGTTACCATACAGGCGATTCATCAAAATGTTAAGAGACCCTCCGACAAATTGACAATCACCACCGCGGCATATGACAGAAGAGAGGATCGGGTTTCCGTCACGTTCCGTTCCTAAGATACCGCGAGGACGAGAATGCGTCTGCAGGCGGACGCTCCGACAGCCCGACGGACAGAGCGACCGAAGGACAGATGCCACGCGTCAACATGAGGCCGGCGGACGGCTGTTTATCCGGAATTCCGACCGAGTCTTCGCTCGAAGATTTCGCGATGTTAAAAACTATCTGGCAAAATGTTCCGGAACCAGCGCCTGATGACAAAGATGGGTCGTGCTACTTTAGCTGTACGGTTTCCACACGGACTGAAGTAAGCAGGTGCTGAAACGGGCCACGCTTTGAACCTGTTAATCCTCAAAGAGTTTAAATATAGACCTGTGAGTTCAGGGTGAGCAGCTTCAGACCGGCTGTAACTTTATGACACAATGTCAACGTGTTTAACTTTAGCGTCGCGTTACATGCCGAGAGGCAACAACTGAAAATGTGCTTTTTAACTTCGCATTGAAAATGCGGAAGGTTATGTTTTGATCGCTGTGTATTTATTTATTTATTTATTTGTATGCGTGTTACTCGCATAACTCAAAAAGTAAATCGTCGAATCGCATGAAATTTGGTGGGATGATTGGTTATTATCCAGGGACCATTTGATTAGATTTTTGGATCGATCGGGTCAAAGGTCAAGGTCATGAAAAGGTCAAAATCTTCTTTTTACCATAGCGCGGTCAATTTCTATCCAATTGGCATGCAACTAATGCCAAAATGTTCATAATTCAATGCCCAATCTTGTGATATGCGAAGGTATGCGCTCTACCGAGTGCCCGTTCCAGTTTATATTATGTAGCTGCTGGATTAAACATGTGAAAGAGGACATTTTTAATTTAAGTGTGTTGGTGCTCAACTAAATATGAAGTAAATGTCTCCTTAGGCACAGATTGCAGTCTCACTTCAGGATGCACCTATAAGTGCCTTCAAAGAAGTGACTTTTAAGTGATGCTCATAATGCAGTCTATAGATTATCAGTGTCTGGGTGACACTAACAGCGGGGCTAGAGTTACCGGGGTCTAAAGAAACTCCAGTTACACTATGTGGAACATCTACAATAGCTAAGTATCAATGCTGGCCATCCAAATAGAGGGTGTCACATACAGAAGACTGCTTGCGAGGCTACAATGCCCTTCTGTAGACTTTGAGATCTTAACTGGAACTCAGATAGCTCAGCGGTGAGTAATGCAACGCAAATAAACAGTTTAAAGTCAATATGTTATGCACAGTGAAGTCAATCCAGTATGAATTGTAAACAATTCAAAATGTACTGAAACCTCCTTCAGGAGGATATTCATGGGAAAAATACACGTTACCAAAAAATCCCAAATTTGTGTCGCATTCATACAAAAGCCAAGAACGAAGGAGTGAAATGAACCGATATGATTATATGTCTATAAATATGAATATTACATAATATATTCAGTGACTTTATACACAGTACGTGATCGATTATGGGTTGCAGTGTCGTGTAAACAGACTTTGAAACAGATGACGTCTGTCTGCACCGGCCATTTATTTCCAAGGAGCAGCAAAGCGAATATTTGCATTATGTTTTATTGCAGTAATTTACGAATTAAACTATTTATTTATTTTTGGACACTGCATTTGTCAAATGTTGTTTTTTTCGAAAACGGTAGATTTAATTGGTTGGATCCTCTAGTTACCAGAGATTATTGATACAAAGAGGCACACGAGCAGGAATACTTAAATTATTCTTATTTTCATTCTTTCCAAAAAGCTAAAAAAACAACAGGGGGAGTATTTAACCTGGAATAACATCAAAATAACATGGAGGTCATCAGGTTGTTGGAGAACTTTGTTTCTTAAGATTTTTTTGGTTGAAATTTTACATTCGCATCAGCATTATTCTGTTAAAACATCCACACACCCATAAAACACCAGCAAAGTCCAGCACCTTGCACTATTAATTCCTTAATAGTTCCAGCATTTGTCATCAAATGAGTCCGACTGCCTCCAATCTTGCTTTCAGATGAATCTGTTCGAATTTACAATCTAGACTCCACTGCCTAATAAACAAATTACTCGTAGTATAAAAATTTAATAATTCCTTCGGTGGATTTAAATCTTAAGGATTCAACAAATTGCTGTTTAACATAAATGTTTAATTATCACAATTGTCATCAGAGTAAATACTGTCTTTCAAAGTAAATTTGGTTGACGTCAGTCCGTGTCCAAATGTCGCAATACTTTATCGTAATTGTATCCGATTGCTTTTGGTAACGTACTATATGTTTACATATTGACTGTCACCTCTTTGAGACAAAAGAGAAATGTACCAAGGACTTTTTGGGGTATTAATAGATGACAATGCCGACACAACCCACCATCTGTTCTCGTCAATCTGTGCTCAGTCTAAGAAAAGAAAGTTACTCAACACAGTCAATATCTATGATCTATTAAGAAGCAACAATTACTTATACAAAAGGGTTAGTTATTGTGCATTGTTGACCTATCGTGTTTGCTAAGAGTCAGATGGCATCACTTACCGTACGCAGAAACTGAATCTCTTCCTCTCCATCTGCACCTTCCGCCATTCTTCCAAAGCATTAAAAGCAAAACCTTGAGGGAATGGGAAAGTGTTTAACACTTAGTTCTGTAACTCCATACAGCAAAACAATATGGGTTTAGGTTTCTGAAGGGCAGTGTGGGTCCTGTACCCCTCTCTGGCGGTGGTCTGAGGCAGAGGGATTGACAGTGCAGTCCTGTTCACTACAGCATCATAAGGAGGTGGAGCAAGTTGTCAATGCTGAACCGGAGATTAAAATGTTCCCATTATGGTATCTAGACCATTGTTGTTGCACTAGGATGTTGCATCGTGAATAAAGTAAGGAATTACATCTAAGTGAGAACTCCTAGAATGCCATAACAATTGAAAAATGTGTCATATACATATATATATATATATATCTTTATTTCAGACTCATGGGTCCATAAAACAACAAACACAAATAAAACAACAATATATAAAATACAATACAATAATTGACATTTATTTGAAGTCTTTTCATGAATTATCCATTATTCATGTACATGTGGGAGTATAGACATAACTACATGATAACAATGCATTTAAAAAACCTAAATAGCTAAATTAATAAACAATTAAGATTATGCTAAATTTGCTTGTATTAATCTATTGTATTTGTTGGTAACAAATAGTAGTTAACATTTAGATGTATTATTATGTTCACATTTCATTGTCATTAAATAGTAATAAGACTAAACTAATAAATAAGCTCAGCATAAAATACATGTGTTTATTTAGCTTTAACTGACTGCTTTCTGAACTAAAAAGAGAAACTTTGCTAACATTACTTTCTGTTTCTGAGTAAAGGAAAAGTTAAAGAAAGCAAGAGATGTCTCCAAAAAACAAACAATATATACAATTCCATTGAATCCACGAACAACTAACGAGCTAAAAGTATATCTAGCGTTAGGTTAACCGTTTCCGGTGTATCAAAGATAACCGTTAGTCTCATTTAACATACGTTTAACCGTTTCCGGTGTATCAAAGATAACCGTTAGTCTCATTTAACATACGTTTAACCATTTCAGTTATCATTTAACGTTAATTTTACCGTATTAGGTTTATCAAATTGTACCGTTAGTCTCATTTAACGTTAGTTCAACCGTTTCACATTTATTAAGGGTGACCTTTAGTCTCATTAAGCGTCAGTTAAGCTAACTAACGTTAGCTGTCATGTGATATTGAATGTGTTAAATAGCAAAATGCTCATTTCCGGTCCAACGTTATGAATATAAATATCAGCGTTCCTCACAATAAGTACAGAGTACAGGTTGTTCCCGACGTTATTATGTTTTGTAGATAAGTTTACAGTTTTGGAATGGAGGATATATATATATCAACAGGCTTACATGCTCCATACTTCCGGTGGAGGGCAGCAAAACGCACGAGGGGAGCAGCGCACCGTGTAGCGGGTTTTAGTAGAAGAAGAAGAAGAAAAAGAAGAAGAAGAAGAAGAAGAAAACGGTCCGTCGGTCAAATACTTCCCCCTTCATTTCCAAAACACAAAGAAGTGTCAGGTAAGCGCTCTTGTCAGTTTTTAATCAGCATTATTAACTTCTTTATGTCGAACAGTACTAGTATGTTTCCTTTATGAACGTTACAACTTGCCGTTTTGATAACTTGACGCAAGCTGCTGCGCTACGTCAATGCACACATTGGCTAATGTGTTGACATTGGTGAACGCTTGCTAATGTTTATGTCTTTTTGTAGCACTTCTATGCGAAAAGGCTCAAAGCTTTGGTACAGAGGAGAAGAATGGATGCCCTCACCCACATGCTGGCAGACCCTCTTGAACCAAAAGAAGAACACGATGAACAAATCACAGAGGAATGCATGCTGGGGAACTGTAGATTAAACCTTCCAGAGGACCTACTTGAGGACGTGAGTTACTGGCTATGAAATGCTGTTATTTTAATGCATTGAACATGCATAAGACTCGATGCATTTTCTGCATTAATATTTGTGTTCCTATGTTTGCTTTTGTTTTCATCAGCCTGACATTTTCTTCTCTGTGATGAGTGCGAGCACCTGGAGTGAAGTGCTGTCGGATTCTCAGAGACAGCACCTCCGTCAGCTGTTGCCACAGTTTCCTGACAACAATGTCGCAGAGCAGGACAGCACCATCAGTGACATCTTCCACAACAGAAACTTTAACTTCGGGAATCCCCTTCATCTTGCACAAAAACAATTCAGAGGTGATCCCCTTAGCTCTCCACTTATTTACCCACCAACACATAACTATATCCTGCTGAGCACTGATCACTACTCTCATCAACCCAGATGGTTACTTCAACCCTGAGGTGGTCAAGTACAGACAATTGTGTGCAAAGTCCCAGAAGAAGAGACAGTTGTACTCCCTCCAGCAGTATTACCACAGACTGTTGAAGCACATCCTCGTCTCCAGAAAGGTTATTTTTGTAAAAGTTTGACGTAAAATCCCACAATTGCCTCGTGCCATTCGTCTTAATGTGTCCTATTTCTTTCTAGGAGCTGCTAGATTTTGCGGTTCACAGTGGACTGGACTTTCCCCCGAAAAAAAAGTTAATGACCAAGACTCATGCTGAAATGCGTGAGCCGCGGGTACGAAGAAGATTGAGCCGCATATTAAAGGAGGTCAAAACTGAGTGTGGAGACAGCGATGCTTCATCCGATGATGACGGTCAGTCTGCTTTTTTTTTTTTCACTATTATTGCCGATAACTATACCTTTTTAATTTCTAAAGCTTTTCTCGAATTCAAATCATGTGGACACTAATAAGAGTCTTAATGCATATTGGTTGTAGACATATCATTATGGGCTCCAGCACCCCAATCGCCTTCCTCGCCGACACCCGCCGTCTCACTCAGAGTTCTTCCCAGCCTCTCCACCCAAGACATGAAGACCACGGGTCAGTGATTTTCTGCAATATCAAGATTATGTTGCTCAAATGTTTGAGCGTGGTGAGATATGACGTTTTAAGACGTTTCGTTTCGTTCGCAGAGGGAATCGAACTCGGGGAGCAGGATTTGAAAGCCATGCTGAATAACCATCGGGAGAAGAGGAAGCGACAGCCAGTAAGTGGTGTAAGGTAGAAAGAAAGAACACGGATATGGTTGAGTTTTGATTTTCACAATCTTTAATTCATGAGTGATTTTACTCAGGATCATCCGGACTTGATGACCTCTGACATTCACCTCGGAGACATACTTTCAAGAGCGAATATCGGTCGGAAGGGGGCTGTGGGTGAGTAAAAGACACGAGCGTTGATAAATCTTAAGCGAGAGTCTAGTGGATATTTTTGATAATTATTATTATTTTATTTTTTTCTTTCAGCCTTTTTTGACCTGTCTCTGCCGAAGAAGAAGATCAAAGAAGAGAGAAGGAAGAAAAAAATGAGGACAATAAAAGTGGAAGCTGAGGATCCCTGTGAAATTCTTGCACCTTCCGACACCCCGTCGGCTCCAACGCCGAGCGTCGCCAACTCCCTGCCAGACACCCCGTCTACCCCACTGGCCAACATCAAGGAAGAGTGAGTCTAGTGCTCTGCTAAAGTTTACAGGATTGTGTGTGTACAAGTGCATAATATATACATATATTTACTGAGTCTCCTCATTATTTTTGAAGAGTTGTGGAGGAGTGTCCGAGCAGCCCGGTTCCAGTGGAGGAAATAGCCATCAGCTTCTTCAGCTTGTTGGAGAGCATCTTGAGGACAGAGCACTTTACAAGCACGTCGTTGGTACGCACTCATCGCAGACTCTCACGTAAATATTATACATATTATTATCTCAGTTCTGACTGCGTATCATAACGCCGAGGTTGTGCTCGCACAGTTGGAGGAGAAAGTTCAAATGTGGCAGTGCTCTCCAGCCAGCTCCCTCAACGTGTGGTTCTCCTCCGTCCCGTGTTGGTCCGACTTGGTTCTTCAAGCCCTGCAGTTTCTGGCAGGGGAGACTAAAGGTATGCAGCAATGGTCACGACACACACACACACACAGATACACACACACACTGATACGGTCAGACATGATTTTCCACCCCGTGTTTTTTATTTATTTAGAAGTTTATTTCAGGGACAACGTACAAAAAAACATTAGTCTCCGAAGAGAAAAGATGCATTGCACTAGGTTATAGCTTTTGCTATTTTACACCTCCAGTCCCTTGTACATACAATATAAAACATACAATGTAGAACAATACAATGAAATACGTACGATAACATTAAAAATAAAATAGAAATAAAAAACCCCTACGGTCAATGAGCCTATTTACACAGGGGCCAGAGGCCCCAAAGGTTGATTATCGTCATGCCGCCCCCCCATTAAGGGTACCCTACTGAAAATGGGAACATGATTGACTCGCTAGCAACTGTCCTTTCAGGTGAGCTTTGAAAGTGACAATTGAACTGCACCTCCTCATCTTTTCTGGCAGACTGTTCCACTGAGTTATTGCTTTTACAGAAAAAGATGACTGTCCAAACACAGTGTAGCGGAACGGTTTAACGCAATCAAGTACTGACACTGTTCTTGTAGCTCTGATGGAATTTGTAGGGCGAATATGTACAAAGTCACACAGTGGTGGAGGTGCCAACCCATTAATGATTTTATAGACCATACATGAGTCTGCTAGTTGTCTAAGGTGTTCGAAGCTCAGTAGCCTGTGTTTCTCGAGTATCTTACAGTGGTGGAAACGCATAGGCTTTTTGTCTAAAGTTTTCAGGGTTTGTTTATACAAGGAAGCAAGAGGTCTTACATCTGATTCACTAGCTTGTCCCCAGCATGTGATACAGTATGTCATGTGGGAGAGAATCATAGCGTGCATAAATATCTTAGCTGCTTCTAAGGAGAGACAGTTTCTGATGTGTCTAAAATTAACTATGTTGTATTTTAATGTTTTAACCATTTTTTTTACATGGCTCTTAAAGTAAAATGTTACTCATAAGTTGTGTGTTTGTTAATCAGATGGCATGATGGCACTCCCCAGTGGATTTTCTCCATTTGTGGAATTTGCCGATGAATCTCAGCAGTGGAGGTGGATCGGTGAGAGGGATCCGTTTTTTAAATCCAGCCCTTGGTGTTCAGGAAGATTTTATTCTGAAGTAAACCTTTTATTTATTATTTAAGGTCCCACTCAGGATACAGAGAAGGATCTCAGTGCTCTCTGTCAGCTGTGGCTGGACTCCAAAGACTTGGTTATCAAGGTAGTAAACAAATGACATCACAAATGCATTGGACATGCTCGGCCACTATGTTTATTAAAAAAATATTTTATTTGTGACAGAATGTAAACTGTCTTTTTTTTGTCCATAGTTGGAAAATGAGGACATGCTGGAGATGACTTCTCCCACACCAAGAGTGTAAGATAAAGGGCATTTTGTATTAATTTGACGTATTAATGAGTTGATGAACTGGAAATGAATCAATTTTTTTTGATTTGTGTTGCTGGTAGGACCAAGTATGTTTAAATTTTTTTTTTTATTAATTTAATTTAAGATGGCAAAAAGTTAATTTTGGACAATCACGATCGCTTTTTTTAAGAGTTATTTATAGCCTGACTTTAACATTAATAAGTAGTTTTAGTTGCACTACCACGGTTGTCAACGGTAATATTTCGAACCAATCAGCTCGACCGACTACGTGGTGCGGCCCAGCACTGGGGACGAGAGACAAGTGTTTCAAATTCAGGTTTGTTTGTGCTTTTTAAATCTTATTTGCATAATGTTGCCTTAGTAACCATGACATGAGCTCCCTGAACCAATTTTTTTAATTTTGTTTATTAGGAGCAGCAGCGATACAACCAGCCACACAAAGCCTTCACCTTCCGGATGCACGGCTTCGAGTCGGTGGTGGGGCCGGTGAAGGGCGTGTTCGACAAGGAGATGTCGCTCAACAAGGCGCGAGAGCACACGCTGCTGCGCTCGGACCGGCCGCCCTACGTCACCATCCTCTCTCTGGGTTCGGCCTCCTGGTTTTAACTCTCCGCTGTTAGATAACCACCCGAGTTCCTGAGGTCATGGAGTTTAAAAATGGTTATTTCTAGGCCTGGAAAAAGACCTTTAAAAAAAAATTTTGCCCCCAAAGTTTTGTAAAAGTCTTAGAAATTTGTTATATTCACATGTTGATTTACGCAGTTTGTTTATATACCGCCCTATTTTTGAGGTTTCTGATCAAAATATCAAACCCAAACTAAAAAGGGTTTATATCTCTGCAACCACAAAGGCTATTTGAATAATTGTGGTGTTATAATAAAGGCAACACATGTGAGCTGTTGTTTTCAGATGTGTAAATATTAGTATATATGTTACTGGTTAAGAGTAAATAAAGATGAAACGCAGCAAAAAAAGAAGTTTCAGGTTTGCCTAGAGGGAAAAAAAAGTCTCTCTGTGAAGTTTGACTTAAAAAAAAGTGAAGCAGAACAACAGACAATAGTTTGAAAGTTTTTAGTGAAGGGAATTTAGGCGAGGTCTCTTATATTTATGCTTTTAAACAAACTATTGTCTCATTAATTTGTGTAATTTAAGATTTATACTCGTGTTTACACTGAGGTTTCACATAATGTTTGCTCATGGAAATTTGGTTTCAAGTCCTGTAAATCCATTGGTCAACACGTGAACCCTGAATCACACTTTAATATAGAGCGTGTAAATAAAAGCGATCGTCCTGTCCTGACTTCCGTCTGCAGTGCGGGACGCCGCCGCCAGGTTACCCAACGGAGAAGGAACGCGGGCCGAGATCTGTGAGCTGCTGAAGGACTCCCAGTTTCTTGCTCCAGACGTCACCAGTGCACAGGTAAGATATTTTAATTGTTTCTCTTTTACTCGTTCTGTAGAGGCCCGAACACTTTTTTCCACTCTTAAAAAAAAAAAAGCCACTAGGGGGCTAACGGGAGAATCTAGCATAACATTTACAGAGCTCTCAAGTTTTGAAGACAGGCAAGAGTGATATATCCCCCCCTCGGCCACGCCCCCATTCCGCCAGCCCCGCCCCTGCCATATGCCCACAGACCAGCCCCCCCCCCCCCCATATTATTGTGATGAACAAAACTTTCGGATATCAGTCGCGCGCAATTCCAGGATGCTTTATTTTCATTGGTTGCTGGATTAAATCTTACCCAGATACAACAGATACGGTTTTTTTCTGATTGGCTATTGTGTTGCCCATTTCATTTTTTTGATTGGCTGATAAGTGGCTCCTCACAGCAGAACTCCAGGGGAGCGCTTGATTCCTCCACGGTGAGGCCAGCTCATGTTTGCGTGCTGCGGCACATTAAAACATTAAATAGCCGAGAGTTTTTTTCAGCGTGAGAAATACGATGTGTGGCGGGAGTGAGTGACGTAAGACCGAAATGAGTGACTGTCACGCTCAACGCGTGACACTTGAGAGCCCTGCATTTATCAACGTCCTTTACTATTACAATACATTATGTTGCGTACAGAACAACACAGGATCACGTTGACACGACCACGTCAACAACTGTTTTCCACCCACCTGTTCTCATTAGCAAAGTACCCGTACGTTAAAAACGATATGATTTTGCATATTGTTAGTATCGATGCTTTATTAAAAGAGCGCGCAATGTATATTTGTTAATACGATTAAAAAGTCACCCCGCCCTTTCTGTGACGATGTTTCCATGGTGACCGTGTAATTCTCAGGCCACGTTACTGACGCTACAATGGTGCTAAAATGCTAGCTCGCGATTAGCTTCCGCTAGCTAAACGGCGCTAGCCTTAATTAACCGTCTTCTCGTAATGTTACTGTGCCCCCCTGTGTTCAATTGTAGGAACTGCATGTCCCAATTCACCTGGCGTTTTCCCTCAAAGATATAATAAGAAATCAAGAAAACTCCGTTATGGCTCCAACACGTTCAGCGATCTCCTGCAGGGTGACGTGTGCTCCTCGCGTCGGCCTGCAGCCGCTTCATGCGTTTGTCTTCTTTGCCGTCCAGGTGAACACGGTGGTCAGCGGCGCCCTGGACAGACTTCACTACGAGAAGGACCCCTGTGTGAAGTACGACATCGGACGCAAGCTCTGGATCTACCTGCACCGCAGTCGCAGTCAGGAGGAGTTCGGTAAGAAGGGACGTGCTTTTATTTCAGGGGTCAGTTCCCTTGTTTGTGTGAGTTCAGTGTGAAGTCCTCGAGTCATGGAGGAGTTTGATGATCCACTGATTGTCTAAAAACAAATACGTATGTAAACCCTCTTCGTATATGATCCCATTCTTTAAAATCATAGTTACAAGGAATACTTTTTTATGTTTATGTACAGGTAGGAAATGTACATATTTTTTAGGGGGGATTTTTTGCCCCACTGACTTCAACCAGGAGCATTTAAAAATAAATTGGGGCACTTTTTTAAACTTGTGAAATAACATTTAACCTTTGTTAAAAAATAATGAATATACTTATTTAGGCTTACAGTATATGAGCAATTGCAATAAGACTATAAGGCAATAATAAGACTATTAGACAATAATAACACTATTAGACAATACTAGGACTATTAGGCAATAATAAGACTATTAGGCAATAATAAGACTATTAGGCAATAATAAGACTATTAGGCAGTAGTCTACAGATTCAAAGTGTTTTCTTTGATTTGTTGAACAAAAAACATAAACTCAGAGAATCATATTCAATTGTATTCTTGTATTTATTAGAACTATTAACAATTATAACTTTTTTCTTTGTTTTTTTATTATAAAAAATGATATAAACATTGATTTTGTTGTGTACCTACCTAGTACATGAAGTCCAGATAGGACACACACAACAAAGAACAAAAACAAAACGCTATTAAATTATCAGAATTATTAGAGGGAATTCTGGGAGCATTTTCTGATATCGGGGGCAACATAATATTTCTTTGGGGCGGTTTGGCCCTTTGCCCTGGTGTGTTTACGACACTGTGTTCATATCTTTCTCGCCCAGAGAGGATCCACCAGGCTCAAGCTGCTGCTGCGAAAGCACGAAAAGCCCTGCAACAAAAACCCAAACCTGCATCAAAGCCTGTGAGTCCACTGCAGAGACAAGGACACAGAGTTGTTGTTGTTGTTGTTGTCGTCGATGTCTGACAGCAACATGTTTGTGACTGCTTGTTTTAGAAGTCTGGAAGTAAAGAGGGAGGCGGTAAAACCCCGGGAAGTCTGGAGGCGGGACAGGATGCGGTCTCCATTCCCATGTCGCCAACCTCTTCAACGCCCACCCTCAACACACCGGGAACGCCCAAGTCCCCCTTAACCTGCCCGGCAACCACACCAACAAAGACCGGAGTCCCCGAGGCAATCAAAACCAGCACCGGGTCAGTGTGACTCACTGAGGATGTAAAAAGACATCCACCCATGCTCATCTAAATATAACCGTCTCCTCTCTCTCGCTCCTCCAGTGTCCTCCTCGTGTCCCCCCCCTCGCTGCCCCAGCTGGGCTCCATCCTGCCCAGCGGTCAGGCCGGTCCGCCGGTGGCGTCCCACCACGCGGCTCGCCTGGTGAGCCACCTGGCGGCGGGCTCCCTCCCTCAGGTGCGGGTGGTTTCTGCTCCGCCGGGCCTGGGTTCTCCGTTAGGGGGTCAGCAGGCCACGCTGCTGCATCAGGCCCCCCACCAGATCAGGATGCCGGTGTCCATGGCAACCAAGGGCATTTCACAGGTGATCAAATGGAAAAACAGCGGTGTTTAAAAAAATATTTTGCATACTGCAAGTATATATGACTCGTGTTTTTTGTGTGTGTGTCATTAGGCGATGGTGTCTGTGCCTCTGAGGTCTGCCAGTAGTCCAGTCCAGGCGCCGACCACCATATCGGTGTCCGCCGTAGCTCTCGGCAAACCTCTCGCCCGATCACCCGGTAGCCCGGCCCACAACCCCGGTTCCCCCGCAAGGCTGCAAGTAGTCGGCAACCCGAATATCAAACAGGTGAAGCAGCTTGTCTCACCTGAATGTCTCCACCGGGCAGGAAGCTGGTTGTGGCTCAGATTTAATATCCAGGGTTCGTACGGTCATGGAAAACCTGGAAAAGTTATGGAGTTTTAAAATGGTTATTTACAGGCCTGGAAAAATCCTGGAGAATGCCAGAAGTTTTGGAAAAGTCATGGAAATGTATTATTCATACGTTTCATTTACGCTGAGTTTTAAATAATGAATACGCTTTTAAAAGAAAGACGCCCTAAATAGAAGCCGGCAAACGCTCTTTCATACTCGCAGATTTTTCCGCGCTGCAAGTGAACGCACCGTAACTGAAAAGACATAAATGTTTATTCTTTTAATCTAAACTATTGTCTCATTCATTTGAGTCATTTAACCCTCCTGTTACCTTTACATTTACTAACATATTTTACCCTCGGGGTCAATTTGACCCCAGCAATTAAAACCTCCAGAAAATTATTAGAATTAATATTGTTTCCCAAGTTTAAGTGTGAGGTACTTTATGTTTTACCTAAATAGCCCTTTAAATGTATAAAAAAGTTGATATTTCTTATATTTTTGACACAGTGAAAAACAGCCTGGGGTCAAATTGACCCCAAAGAACACCAACATTAAACATTGAATGGGGTCAAATTGACCCTAAGGTAACAGGAGGGTTAAGGTTATTTACTGTATGCTTTGGAATTCTCATTGTTAGTATAAATACGACATGTTCTCACTTTTTCATGTTTATACACCGAGATTTAAAAAAATGTTTGTTCATGGAAATTTGGTTTAAAGTCCTTGACGCCCATTGGTCGAGACGTGTGTGAACCCGGCATATCCGTCACATAAGCATGGTGATTTGCCACGTAAATAACCACAAAGGGTTTTTATCTTTTGTGCTTTTCTTTTAAAGGTGTCCATCACGGCGACCAACCTGCGCATCCAGGGCAAAGACGTCCTCCGCCTGCCGCCGTCCTCCATCACCACGGACTCCAAAGGGCAGACGGTGCTGCGGATCACCCCGGACATGATGGCCACTCTCGCCAAGTCGCCGGTCGCGACCGTCAAACTCACGCCCGACTTCCTGGGCGGCGGCGGCAAGAGCATCTCGGCCACTCTCCGCGTGGCGCCGCCCCACTCCTCGGCTTCCTCCGTCTCCTGCGCCACATCCTGCATCGGGGACGTCCAGACCACCAAAGCGGGCGCCGTCTCATCCGGCTTGATGAAGGCCGCGGGAGACGCCGCCATACGCCTGATGCCCACGCTGGCGGTGACCATGGCGGACCAGAAATCCCGGAGCTTCCCCGGCGTCTCCTCCCCCGACAAGAGCGGCACCACCATCCGCATCATGCCGGGACTCGGCGTCATTCCGCAGAAACAAGGTCAGACCATCACCATGACGACCACCACGGGCAGCAAAACGCTCACGACGTGCGCCAACGTCGTGACCATGGCCGCCAGCGTGGTGACCGGGGCCAAGGGCCTCACCGTGGCTCCGGGGGTCTCGTGCTCCACTCTGACGCTCGGCACGACCACGGCCACCGTGCGCCAGGTCCCTGCTACGGTGGTCACCACGCAACCGGTACGATTATTGTATTAGTTACTGCTTATATTTATATTTAAAATAAATTGCTCTGGGGTTTTTTGTAGCTTTCATTCCCATCCCATGAGCTATATATTTATCCACCATAAATCTTATCTATGTTATTCTTCATATTTGTTAGCCTCACTTGTGTGTGCAACTCTAAGGATGTCAGTCTTAGTCAGTCGGACATTTTTAGGACTGACATGTAATAAGTAGAATGGCCTCTAGGTGTCACTGTTTGACTTTGTTGGTTTATCATTATGATTCATGAGCTCCTTCAATAACCAGCTGATAAACAGCAATTTATTACATTAAAGTATATGTTAATAATACTAAACACACATTTATCTTCTTTTTTTAAAGAACATTTTTAGAAAATGTGTATTACAATGATAGACCATTATATATATATATATTTATTTATATATTTATTTATATATATATATTTTTATATATATCGGAAGTATTGTCAGTGGCCATTTAACAGTTCACGCCTGGCAGCTCAACACCGTCTGAATTAAATATAAATATAAAATGTCTCTGAATGCCACAGATATAAAAAAATTATAAAATGCCTCTGAATATTTTATTTAATGATTTGCATCGTTTCCTGCAGAGTCTGAATCAACAATGAGGAACTCACTAAATCTAGCGAGTCCATTTTTAAAGTCCCATGTGTTGTTGTTTCCGCTGTAGGGGAAGCTACCGGCCCGGATCACGGTGCCCCTCTCCCTCCTCACCCAACCTCTGAAGAACAAGAGTGTTGTGACCACACCGATGGTGAAGGGAAGTCTCAACACCAAGTGAGTCGTCTGTTGTTTATTTATTGAATATATTTATCGTGTTAAAACCTTTAGCAAGGCAGAATGACGAAGATCATTTCATTGTTATGACTCAATTAAACTAAAATGGTATTATTCAGAGATTTCAACTCGAGATTATTTACTTAAAAAACTTAATTATACTGTAGTGGCATAAGTATACATTTTGGAGCCTCTGCAGGGTTCGTACGGTCATGGAAAAATCTGGAAGATTCATGGATTCTTAAAAATGGTTATTTACAGGCCTGGAAAAGTCCTCGAAGAAAATAAAATCCCCAAAATGTTGGAAAAGTCATGGAAATGTGTTATATTCACATGTGCATTTACATTGAGTTTAAAAAAAAAAATTTTTTTTAAAAGACTGACTAAATATAAGCCGGCATATGCTCTTTCATACTCGCACATTTTTCCCCACTGCAAGTGAACGTAACTGAAAAGACATGGATGTCGGAGGAGGTTACCGACTCAGCCATCGAGCCGGCAGGATTTTCCGTCCACCGCGCGGACAGAACAAAGACTCTCTCTGGTAAAGATCGTGGAGGGGGGGTATGTCTCATGATAAACAGATCTTGGTGCAACCAAAGTCATGTACATACTCTCAAGTCGTTCTGTTCCCCGGACCTGGAGTACCTAATGCTCATGTGTCGACCATTCTGGCTACCGCGGGAGTTTACAGCAGTCACCGTAACTGCTGTGTACATTCCGCCTCAAGCTAACACGGACATAGCGCTGAAGGAACTCTACACCCCGAGGCTGCTTTCATTGTGGCGGGGGACTTCAACAAAGCGAACCTGAAGAAAGTTCTCCCGAAGTTCTACCAACACATAAAAAGCAACACGAGGGGGGAGCGGATTCTCGACCACTGCTACACTCCCTTCCGGGATGGATACAAAGCCCTCCTCCGCCCACCGTTCGGCAAATCGGACCACCGCTCCATCCAACTACTCCCCGCCTACAGGCAGAGGCTTAAGCAGCAACCAATCGCTGTGAAGGAAGTGCAACGCTGGTCGGACCAATCGGAGTCTATGCTACAGGACTGTTTTGAACGTGCGGACTGGGATATGTTCAGGGTCGCGTCGGACAACAACGCCAGTGAGTACGCGTCCTCAGTCACCGGGTTCATCAAGAAATGCATAGATGACGTTGTTCCTACCAAGTCGGTTCGGATTTATCCCAACCAGAAACCGTGGATAAATGGCGATGTTCGCGCTGCACTCCGCGCGTAACACCGCCTTGACTCGGGAATATGGCGGAATACAAAAGAGCCCGCTCGACCTCCGTAAGACCATCGGCTCTGCCAAGCGGGAGTTCAGGAACAAGGTGGAGGAAAAGCTCAAGAGCCATGACGTGAGAGGTGTGTGGAAGGGCTACAGACAATCACGGACTTCAGAGGAAAACCAGCGGTGAAGAGAACTCCTCTACCTCCCTCCCAGGCGAGCTAAATACATTCTTTGCTCGGTTCGACGTGACCGGCAGCCCGCCGAAGGCAGCGCCGCCCGAGGAGACCAGCCTGCTGATCATCTCAGAGGCTGACGTGCGCAGAGCCTTCAAGCGGGTGGACATCCGGAAGGCGGCAGGTCCCGACCACATCCCGGGCGCGCCCTCAGAGCATGTGCAGACCAGTTGGCAGGAGTCTTCGCAGACATCTTCAACCTCTCCCTGTCCCAGGCTGTTGTTCCTGAGAGCTTCAAGATGTCCACCATTGTGCCTGTCCCCAAACACCCCAAGGTAACCTGCCTGAATGACTGGAGACCCGTAGCCCTCACCTCGATTGTCAGTAAATGCTTGAGAGGTTGGTCAAGGACTTCATTTGTTCCATGTTGCCTGCCACGCTGGACCCATGGCAATTTGCATATCGTCAAAACAGATCCACCGACGACGCAATTGCCATGGCACTTCACACCGCCTTTCCCACCTGGAGGGAGGAACTGTTGTGTGCGAATGCTGGTTGTGGACTACAGCTCAGCGTTCAACACTATTGTTCCCGCCAAGCTCGACACCAAGCTCAGAGGTCTAGGCCTGCACTCTACCATGTGCAGCTGGATACTGGACTTCCTGTCGGGCCGCCGCCAGGTGGTGAGGATGGGCGGTACCACCTCAGAGCCGCTGACCTGCAACACGGGAGCCCTCAGGGATGCGTGTTGAGCCCTCTCCTCTACTCCCTGTACACCCACGACTGCACGGCCATGCACAGCTCCAACGTCATCATCAAGTTTGCTGACGACACAACAGTGTTGGGGCTGATCACCGAGGACGACGAGACAGCCTATAGGAAGGAGGTTGGATCACTGGTACAGTGGTGCCAGGAGAACAGCCTCGTCCTCAACGTCAAGAAGACCAAGGAGCTGATCGTGGACTACAGGAAGCGGAGAGGAGAGCACACCCCATCTCCATAGACGGAGTTGCAGTAGAGAGGTCAGCAGCTTCAAGTTCCTCGTGCACATCTCCGAGGACCTCACATGGACCACGCACACCACTCACGTGGTGAAAAGGGCCCAACAACGCCTGTATTTCCTTAGGCGACTGAGGAAATTCAACATGGCCCCCGCATCCTCAGAACATTCTACACCAGCACCATCGAGAGTGTTCTGACAGGTTGCATCACCGTCTGGTACGGGAACTGCACCGCCCTGGAGCGTAGGGCACTACAGAGGGTGGTGCGGTCGGCACAGTACATCGTTGGAGGTGAGCTTCCTCCATCCTGGACATATACACCAAGCGGTGCGTGGCCAGGGCCAAACGGATGATGAAAGACAATAACCGGGCGCGCCACAAACTGTTCACCCTTCTACCGTCAGGCAGGCGATACCGCAGTATCAAGTGCCGCACAAACAGACTGAGGGACAGCTTCTTCAGTCAGGCCATCAGGCTGCTGAACAAGGACTGAGACCCTCATTAACACTACACACCAGAACATATTCTGTGAATATCTATGGCCATGGTGTATATTTTATTACATTGTTTATATATATATATATTGTATATATATATTGTATGTATATACATATATATATAGTCTCAAAAAGTGTATATTTTATTACATTGTTTTATATATATATATTGCCATGATGTATATTCTATTACATTGTTTTATATATATATTGTTAATACTTTCTTCTTTTTTTTGTGTGGATATTGTATAGTTTATTCTCATTCTTATTCTTTTTTTAGTCTGCTACTGCTGTCGGGTGTTTTGCACATAAGAATTTCACGAACCGATTATACTTGTATAAAAGGGGATGTGACAATTGAAACTTGAAACTTGATAAATATTTATTCTTTTTAATCAAAGTATTGTCTCAATCATTTGAGTCATTTTAAGGTTATATACTGTATGCTTTGGAATTCTCTTTGTTAGTTTAAATACGAAATGTTCTCACTTTTTCATGTATGCACCGAGATTTAAAGAAATGTTTGGTCATGGAAATGTGGTTTAAAGTCCTGGACACCCATTGGTCGACAAGAGTATGAGCCCTGCTCTTGAATTTTTGTATTTTATAAATGTATG
The DNA here is from genome assembly GCF_029220125.1 of Pseudoliparis swirei. Lineage (NCBI taxonomy): Eukaryota > Metazoa > Chordata > Actinopteri > Perciformes > Liparidae > Pseudoliparis > Pseudoliparis swirei. The sequence goes on from NC_079390.1 coordinate 2,896,428, forward strand.
ACATATTTGTTCTACAGCTGTAAGTCGGGCTGGTATGTGACCGTTCTCTCTCTCTCTCTCTCTCTCTCTCTCTCTCTTTTCTGAGCAGCATCAGCAGCCTGGGCAGGAACATCATCCTGACCACGATGCCCGCCGGCACCAAGCTGATCGCCGGGAACAAACCGGTCAGCTTCGTCACGGCGCAGCAGTTCCAGCAGCTGCAGCAGCAAGGACAGGCCACGCAGGTCCGAAACGACGCCTCTGAGAACAATGGAAACGCGTCCAATGGAAACGCGTTCAATGGAAACGCGTTCAATGGAAACGCGTCCAATCGAAACGCGTTCAATGGAAACGCGTCCAATCGAAACGCGTCCGTCTCCCGGCGTAACGCTCCATCTTTCTTCCTTTCCGTCAGGTTCGCATCCAGACGGTCCAGGCGCAGCAGCTCCAGCAGCACATGGCGTCCGGCTCCCAGAAATCCGTTTCCACGGTCGTAGTCACAACGGCGCCGTCGCCCAAATGTGCCCCCGACCCCCCGACCGGACCCCAACAGTGACCCCTGGTGGTCAGTCGGCCATGACTCGAGGTCCAGTGTGTGTTGTGTGTGTTGTGTTCTGAAGCTGTTTCAGGGTCATGTGACTTGGTTCTACTCTCCCGTGTCGTTCTGGTAACATTTGTTATTGCATGTGACGTGCCTTTTTATTTATTTCCCTATTGGATGATAATCCTGCAAAGATCTTCAGTTTGTTAAAAAGTGTCATTTCTTGAATGATGTTCTCCATTTTGTTATCGACACGATCTCAACCCGGGCTGTTTCCAGAGACATTCTGTTTTCTTTCAGGAACTAAAATAAGTTTCCCTGTTTATTTCACAATAATCACATATACAACTACTAATTTATATATGACTGTCAATAAGATACTCTGTCCCTTTTTTTTTCTTCTATATGTTTGATTGAATGCAATATTAGCAATTGTGAAGAATCAGATTTATTTGAATGTTGTAACTTGCTGATTTTTTTGTTTTTAATACATTATTTGTGGTGTATCGGTGTTGTATTTTATTTAATAACAGACGATAATAACAGATCATATTTAAATAAATTGTGTTTTATATATTTTTCGTTGTTTGTTTTTTTACAAACGGCAGAAGAAGAAGAAGCTGAACCGAGCCGTCACTCTTCATCCGACTCGTCGAGCAAAGCTTTCTGGGAGCTCGACTCGGAGGACGTGTTTCTCATCCCGATCTCGACGTCCTGTCCTCTTCCTGAGAATCGCTTCACGGTGCTGTTGAGACGAGAAAACAACGTAAAGAAGATATGTCTGCATCGACAGCGTGAGCGGATCTTCATTTCAAGTGTTCCTCCACGCAGTATCCTGCAGGAAAAGACACGCTTAGAAAATGTAGTCCTTGAAAACTCAAACTAGGTCCTAATGGAGCTGCAGAGACATTTTAAACTCATTTTAGTGCATCTCATCTTCAGGGTTCATACGGTCATGGAAAACCTGGAAAAGTCTTGTTATTTTAAAAAGGTTATTTCCAGGACTGGAAAACTCATTTAAAAAGATAAAATCCCAAAAGTCATGGACATTTCTTATATTCATATGTTCATTCACACAGTAAATACTGTATGCTTTGGAATTTTCATTGTTAGTTTAAATATGACATTTTCTCAATTTTTCAAGATTTCACAAAATATTTGGTCATGGAAATTTGGTTTAAAGTTCTGGAAACCCATTGGTCAGCATGTGTATGAACCCTGCATGCACACGCATGTCTCGTATGGCTGTAACTTGAGACCGTTTCTGCCGCCTGCTGAGGACTCTCAGAAACAAAAGGGAAGGCACCGATGACAAAGACGAAGAGGACAACCTGAGGCGAACAATACAGGTTTCAAAACAATGGCTTTACAAATATCCGCATGGCCTTGTAAATATTGTATATAGTCATCGGACGTGTTCAGCCCGCCCGAGGTGCACTGTTGAATGTAAACAAAGCTTTGTTGACTTTGTAAACGTCAGCCTGCCTTGAGATAACGGGAGTTAACAGAGATGTACAACTGTAGAAGTCACACAAAGTTCTGACGCCACTAAAAAAAATCATTCACTTGATTATTTGAACCAGTTTCTTAATCTTAAATATGTTAATACCAAGTACAGGAAAACATCTAGAAAACCGGAGGTTCCCCGATGTTTTGGAAAGTAGACAGATGTATCGATGGATTGTCTTCTTTATTTAATGATGTTTTTACTTTTAATTTAATAAAACTTAATATTGCACATATACTCCTCACCAGAGAGCTTTTCCTTCATATGCATTCGATGTGCTCCGGCACCTGGCCCGGAGGTCGTATTCTAAAGGCAAATAATAAGGGCAAGGCATGTTTTATGAGGCATAGCCCATTGCACCCTGCGTCTCTCTGTGTTATTGTTAGACGCACAAGCGTGTGTTACATGTTGTTTACTTGCTTCCTAAAATGAATCCAAGCCACTGAAAACTGAACCCAATTTGTGAGACTGACCCCTGTGACCCTTGAAGATGTGATCGCCGTCACTTCCTCTGCATGTTACGTTTTCAGTACACAACATACAGAGTACACAGTGTTTTACATGCACTGCTCTGTCATGCATGTATCATGAAAGTGGATACAGTACACCACACGCTTGACTTTTATTGAACCAGGTAAAATCAATTGAGAACCAATCCTCATTTACAATGACGGCCTGGCCAAGAGGCGGCAGCACAGATACAATGCAGTGACTAACTCATGAGAAAATGGCTAAAAACAAGATAAACTAGAACGGCACTCGGTAGAGCGCATACCTTCGCATATCACAAGATTGGGCATTGAATTATGAACATTTTGGCATTAGTTGCCAATTGGATAAAAATTGACTGAATCGCATGGAATTTGGTGAGATGATTGGTTATTATCCGGGGAACATTTGATTCGATTCTATGGTAAAAAGAAGATGTTGACCTTTTCATGACCTTGACCTTTGACCCGATCGATCCCAAAATCGAATTACATGTTCCCCGGTTAATAACCAATCATCCCACCAAATTGCATGCGATTCAATAAGATGTTGACCTTTTCATGACCTTGACCTTTGACCCGATCGATCCCAAAATCGAATCAAATGTTCCCCGGATAATAACCAATCAGCTCACCAAATTCCATGCGTTTCGGTTTAATACTTTTTGACTTATGCGAATAACACGCACACACGCATACAAATACACGGCGATCAAAACATTACCTTTCCGCATTTTCAATGCGAAGGTAATAAACACGATGTAAAAATAGAAGAGATATGGCGCCGTACGTGATGGCGCGTGTGAGTGCTCCCGGATTTTGTGCAGTTTTTTATATTTATTCTTCTATTATCGATTTTTTTTGCACGTTAGCGTTAGCAGTCACGTTAGAGATTACAGATTCTGGAGATTGATCGCAGTTGCTCGCCTACCGCAGAGTTTTTTTTTCTTACTCGGTACTCGGACGCCCAACAGTGGCGAGTAGCGAACCCATTTTCCGTCCATTTAGGCGCCGCGACGCCCGCCGCCGTCGGGGGGGAGGAGCGAGCGCGCGTGGTTTGCTGTTGAGAGAACGCCCGGAGCCCCCCCCTACACTACCCACCATTTTACAAACAAATGCTTTGGACACGACTATGTTGCGAGCCAAGGGCAGTTTTCAATTACACCCAACTAAGGACAACTGCATCATCTGCCTCACGAGAGAGAGGATGTTGTCGATGGATGACCGACTGCCATCGAGCCCATCGAATTTTTGCCCGCACAGATCCCACATCAAAGACTCTGAACAAATGGAGGGGGTATGTAGTATGCGAGGGGGTAACAGATCTTGATCACAGAAAGTGTGCTACATACCGTTTGTTCTCATGTCGCTGGTTCTGTTCCCCGACCTTCCATTCACCCTGGAGTTTACAGCATCTAGTTTAAGGCAGTCATCAGCAGCAGTCAACAGCTAGCCCACATAGCTGCGGAACTGCTCTACAGGCGAGCAAGGAACAGGGTACGCACAGCAGCTGCTCATTGTGGCGGGGGACTCAGCTCAGGCGACTGCAAAGAAACAGTGACAGTTCAAAGTTCTGGGACGTTCAACAGGGGGCTAAACTTGGGGACGGGAGCGACTATACCACTGCTGCACAAGCCTCCTCCGCAGCCCGTGCCCGCCGCCTTCCTCCCGCTCTCCGGACCACCGCCTACACCCATCCAGCTACCTGGCAAACAGGCAGAGGCTATCCCACACTGCTCGGGGCCTGGGGGAGTGCAATCGGACTGTTTGAATGGAGCGGTTGCTACAGGGTTGTTTTGAACGTGGCGGATTGGGATATGTTCAGACGACAACGCAAGTGAGTTCACGTCCTCAGTCACAATTCTCTCACGGACGGTTCATCAAGTGTTCATTAACATCGTGGGTTCCCGGATCCCACCAGAAACGGCGGATAAATGGCACTGTGGGCGCGATAACCACGCCGCGGACCGCTTCGACCTCCGTATGACGCGCTGTCAAACAAGACCGCATGCCCAGCCAGCGCCACACCAGACTCCGAGAAGACCATCGGCAGGGGAAAGAGGTGGAAACAAGGTGGAGGGAAAGAGAAGAGCCATGGGGTGAGGAGGGAGGTGGAGGGGGAGAGACTCAATCAGCGGAATTACCTCCTCCCTCCAGCGACTACAGACAACCTCCCGCCCGAGAAGGGCAACGCGCGCCTTGAGGAACCCCCGGGCAGCGCCCCCGAGAGACAGGCCACCGAGGACCATCAGCGGAGGATCATTCAGCAAGGCTCGGCCGCGATCCGGCCGGCGGGCAGGTCGACCAGCCTGTCCAGGCTCAGGCAGGGCGCTACCATGAACAGCATCTTCTACATCTGTCCCAAACTGTGTTTCCCAGGCTTCAATGTCTCCTGTCAAGCCTGTCCCCAAACAAGATGTCCAAACCAAACACCCCAAGGTAACCTGCCTGAAATGACTGGAGACCAGGTAAGACACCGAGCCTCAGAGGTCAGCCAAGTATTTGTCGAGTGTGGCTGCAACATGAACATGGTGCCTGCCGGGACACAACATGTTTGTTGCATTTCGATTTGCAGTGCATGGCACGCACCGACCCCATGGCACAGATCCACGTCACACTGCCCTACTGAGATGAATCGGGTTGAATTCAGCGTTCACACTGGACTACAGCAGCTCAGCTCAACACACCAGTTCCTCGAAACACTCTCAGACCTCAGCTGCCAGAGGGGCAGGCCTGCACTCCACCCGCCAGGTCTACCTGATGGCGGGGCCACGGGCCACCCGGTGACTCACTCGGGCGGGAGCCCCTCCCAGCCTGCGTTGAGCCTCTCCTGTGGACCAACACCGGGCTCCCTCTTGGCTCTTCTCACCCCAGTACACTCGCTGCCTGCAACTCCAATGTCCCATCAGCATCACCAACGCACAGCCCACACAGACACGCCAGTGTTGGATCACCTGATCAGTGATACCAGGAGGCAGCTGGATCACTGGACGTCAGGAGACAGGAGAACTGGAGAGGGGAGACAGCCTCAACCCTCAGACCTGCCGAGGAGCGGAGTTCAGGTGAGGAAGGGAGGAGGGAGAGCACCATCCAGAGAGCAAGAGTTGCAGAGCAGGGGGGCGCGCACCTCAAGTTCCTCGCGCACATCCTCTGAGACCTCTACATGACCACACGTACCACTCATCCTCAGGAAAAGGGCCCAACAACGCCTGTATTTCCTCAACCTCAGAAAAATTCCCATCTCATTACACAGCCACCCTCAGAAGATTCTTTCCGCACCATGCAGGGGGAAGTGTCCTGGCTGTAATGTTTGAGCTGCCGCGTGAGGGAACTTGGGTGGTGGTGGTGGTGGGCACTTATCCAGGTGGGTGCGGTCCAGACAATACATCGACACTTCCATCCTTCATCCAATGCAGGGCACTGGCCAGCCGCGGCAGATGAGGAACAGAGGGCACCACACACGGCCAACCTTTGGTCACACTACATCGCGCAGGCACATAGACCAGAGACCCTCCAAAGTACTACAAACAGAGCATATTCTCAGAGGGGCCACCAGGATGCTGAACAGGCTTTGACACCTCACTATTTATACACCAATACACATATTGTGATTCATATTCTGTGAATATCTATGGCCATGGTCAATTTGTATATACATTATATATATTATAAATATATATATATATATATACTATACATATATATTATATATATATAAATATATGATAAATTGTATATTTTATTACATGTATATATATATATATATTGTCATGATATATGTTGCTTATAAAGAGAGAGAGAAGTGAATTAAAAGTAAAAGTACATGGACTTTACTTGATCCTGAGTGTTCCTCATGTGTTTCCTCTGTTCTGTAATTCACATGTAACACCTTTTGATTTGAGCTATGAGAGTTGTCTGTGAAGCGTGAGGTACTCACTTCAGGACCACGGAGGAGATGCAGGCGACCAGCAGCAGGGCCGCGGCGAAGTGCCAGCAGAAGCACATGGTGATGAACATGAGGTTGCTGTGCAGGGTCAGGTCCCACAGCGGGCCGCTCGGGGGGAAAAGCACGAATCCGATCTGGAGACACGATCAAGTAGTGTGACGAAAATATTCTCATATATTTACTGCTGCTCACAAAGAGGAAAGGAAACAGGTCTGAGGTCAGCGGTGGGTGACAATTCACAAGCAATGTGCGAGTCTCTCTGAACGGGCCAGGGTTGAAATGATTTGGGTTCTGGGAAATGATGCAGAAAAGAGACGGTACGTTGTGGCACCGATTACTAGATGTTTCGAGAAAGCTCGAGAAATGTCCACACATTACTGCTGAGAGACGTTTTAGGACACACTGAGCTCCTATCTCCTCACTTTAGGACACACTGAGCTCCTATCTCCTCATTTTAGGACACACTGAGCTCCTATCTCCTCACTTTAGGACACACTGAGCTCCTATCTCCTCGTTTTAGGACACACTGAGCACCTATCTCTTCACTTTAGGACACACTGAGCTCCTATCACCTCGTTTTAGGACACACTGAGCTCCTATCTCCTCACTTTAGGATACACTGAGCTCCTATCTCCTCACTTTAGGACACACTGAGCACCTATCTCCTCATTTTAGGACACACTGAGCACCTATCTCTTCACTTTAGGACACACTGAGCTCCTATCTCCTCGTTTTAGGACACACTGAGCACCTATCTCTTCACTTTAGGACACACTACACTGAGCACCTATCTCTTCACTTTAGGACACACTGAGCACCTATCTCCTCATTTTAGGATACACTGAGCACCTATCTCCTCGTTTTAGGACACACTGAGCTCCTATCTCCTCATTTTAGGACACACTGAGCTCCTATCTCCTCACTTTAGGATACACTGAGCTCCTATCTCCTCACTTTAGGACACACTGAGCACCTATCTCCTCATTTTAGGACACACTGAGCACCTATCTCTTCACTTTAGGACACACTGAGCTCCTATCTCCTCGTTTTAGGACACACTGAGCACCTATCTCTTCACTTTAGGACACACTGAGCACCTATCTCCTCATTTTAGGATACACTGAGCACCTATCTCCTCGTTTTAGGACACACTGAGCACCTATCTCTTCACTTTAGGACACACTGAGCACCTATCTCCTCATTTTAGGATACACTGAGCACCTATCTCCTCGTTTTAGGACACACTGAGCTCCTATCTCCTCGTTTTAGGACACACTGAGCACCTATCACCTCGTTTTAGGATAGACTTGTTCTATTTCTTGGAAAGAAATGTAAAGCCCTTTGAGGCAACGTCGTAATTGTGCGATATTGGGCTATATATAAAATAAACTGAATTGAATTTATGCATTTCTGAGCTCCTCATGATGCTGTGATCACCTGGTAGAACCACGAGCCCTGCAGGATGAACAGGCACGCCCTGAAGAGCTCCAAAATGACGTTGTCTCTTATGAACACCTCCAACATGGTGCTGGCCGAGCCAAAGAACACCGGCACCAGCAGCAGGGAGTGGATGTGGGCGTCCAGAGGGGGCCGGTTGTGCAGGTGGTAGTAGAACAGAAACCCTGGATGATGGTCAAATTCAAGAAAACATAGGAATATACAATACCGTTCAAGAGTTTGGGGTCACTTAGAAATGTCCTTATTTTTCAAAGTGAAGCACTGTTTTCTTTCAATGAAGATAACATTAGATTAATCATAAATACACTCTCTACATAGTTAATGTGGTAAATGACTATTCTCTGGTGTTTAATGAAGTCTCTACAGAGGTGTGTAGAGGCCCATCTCCAGTGTTCTGATGGTACATTGTGTTATCGCCTTAGAAGACTAACGGAGGGGTAGAAAACCCTTGAAAACCCTTTTTATGTGAGCGCAGCTGAAAACAGTTATGCTGGTGAGAGAAGCTATACAACTGGCCTTCCTTTGAGCCACAAGAGGAACAACATTAAGATTTACAATAAAAATCATGTTTCTAACCTGGTCAATGTCTCGACTAGATTTTATATTCATTTTGCAATTCACTTGTGAGTTTTCATGGAAAACATGAAATTGTCTATGTGACCCCAAACTTTTTATAGGAACATATTTTGTGACATGAAGGAGAAATGCCGAACTAAACAAAGCTGGACTTGCCTTCAACAAAAAGAGCCGAGGAGAGGGCCAGGCGGTCCAACCCGACCGGCACCAGTTTGGATGCAGTGCTGGCCACCAGCGCTGCTCCAGAGATCCCGAAGAACAGGTACATGGTGCCGTGCTGCCAGTTCATCAGCTTGACCCACGACTTGTTCTCCGCGTCGTAGAGGTGGGCGTGAGGCCCGTCCACCACGAACTGTTCTACCATGATACCTGGAACAGGACAAATGAGATGAGGCCGAGAGGAACCGGCTGCAGGGAGTTTGAGGTGGGCAAAGGGGGAATGGAGAGGAGGGAAAAAACACTGACCGACAAATGCACCGAAGATTAGAAGTCCTCCTTCCGCGTAGTTCATTTTCTTAAAGAAAGGCAGCGTGATCCGTCTTCCTTTGGGCGTGCTCGTCCTCCAGTAGTGTTGCAGAGTGTGTTTCACCGAGAGCCAGAAGCCCAAGAGCAGGAAGAAAGAGCCGGGAATGGCATGTCCTCCAAAGTTTGCCATTGTTAGGCCTAAAGAAAACATATGGAAAATGAAACTTAGTAGTGATGGATTTGATGGAGACACAAGGTTCAAGGTTCAAGGTTTTTTATTTGTCATCTGTGCCTAGACCAGCAGTCCAGACACATCGGAATTATTTTTGCAGGGCTCTCCGAGTCAGCAGAGATACAAAACAAACACACTATCATAATAATAATAGTAACAGTAATAATAATAGAAATAGGAAAAATATATTTTAAAAAACACTGTACAAAAAACACACTGTACATAGTGTGGTAAAGTATATGCAGTATTAACAGTATTAACAGTTATCTTACTCCTGTTAACTGGCTTAACTTAAGTCAAAGTACGAGCTTGTGGCATTATTTAATGAGCCGTGTGATGATTAGGAGCAACGCGGTGACGTAAGGAAGGAACTCAAGAGAGCTGACGATGAGACACCTACGAACACAGTGGATCGCTTCAATATGAAGGTTTATTGCTGAGAAAAAGTTATTAATATAGTTTCTGAACTCATTCCTGATTACAGCGTAACATACTTATACATATCATGTCAAAATAATCTCATTAAATCCTGAGCATGTATAAATGGGAACATGGATGACTTGGTACTTTAATATATAATCATGGCAGGCTCATAACGTGTGGCCTTTGATCCAGGAGAGACCAACACATTGCTCACACTCGTACAAAGTGTTACAGATCAAATCTAAAAAGCTGAGTAGTGTTGCTACTGACCTATTCATTCAAAATGAGACACATATGAGATGGCATAATATCCTTTATTATGCCCGAACACAGCCCTAATGAGACACAATAGAGCTCTTTTTAAGTTTGTCTCATGCAAGAACATTTTAGTTTCCTTATGTTGAAATCTTTTCGTATATTTTGTATTTGTATTTTGCATCGGGCCTAAATATAATGTTTAGATTAGAAAACTTTATTAATCCCCGGTGGGGAAACTCATTTGCCACCAACAATTCACACAGAAAACAATACACACAACAGACAAGAAACACACAGAATATGCCTCATAAAACATGACCATCAGAAATATGCTAAATCTAAAAAAAAATTAAAACAAGCTAACGGTGTTCATCAAAAAAATATGTGGTTTGTCATGTGTTAGGAACCGTCCCGATGCGCGGGTGTGTTTGGGTTCATGATCAGTTGGACTCGTTTTTCTTGACCCTGCGTGACTTAATTTATTTACGACCGTCCCTTTTTTCACTTAACACAGATGTTGTAGTTTTGCTACATCAGATTGACAGGGACAGATCAGCCTGTAATAACAACCTCAACTGGAAATATCATCTCTGCATAGTTCCTGCTCTTCAAGCACATTCTGTCGTCAGCTGCCCCTGAATAGTCCTTCCATACGGACATGAGCCTTTTCCCCCCCATCACACTTATAAAAAATGCTAAAAATAATGCACCTACCTTATTCTCTCTGCGGCTAATTCCCCAAAGCGTTGTGAGTCGGCAGTGTGTGCGAGAGTGAGTGCTCTGTCCCGTAAAGATCTGTGTAAACTGTGTCCACCTGTCTATTCTCGCCTCCTCTCACCTGCGTTGACATCATCACATGGCCACACCCACCATTTGCATTTCAGTTTCTATGACTGAGGGGAGACGCCCTCCTGGGAAGCAGATGTGGCGTTCTCACGGAAAAACACAAGAACTGAAGATCATGTTTGGGTATTTGTTATAATAAAAAGGAGAAACATATCTTGAACACGCGTCGCGGTCGGTTTATTGTCGATGTGTGTCGTGTGTATATTTTGGAGAACAGCAAACGGTGTGCAACTTTATTTTGCCTTTTACTATCTTAAAATGAATCTTGAGGCCCAAACGAGAACAGTCGAGTTAATATATAAACTCACAGTATGTGCAGAAGGAGAGGCGGCAGCAGCGCCGGCCTGTCTACGTGACCTTTGCCCCCGCTTTTAACAACTCTTTATTGACGTCATTATGAATCATTCCTCGGGTTAAAGTTACAGTCACAGAAGAGCTGCTGTAATTACACAAAAAGAATCCTGTAAATGAAAAAGTTGAAGGGAAAATGAATCCATAAATTAAAAATAGCTAAAAGACATTTCATCTTGAACACGTTATAGTATTTCACAGAATAGTTTCTTCTCTCGGAACGGGTTCTCGGTGGAGGCGAGCGGCGTCACCAGGGGGTCATCTTTGGCGTGGGTCTCACAGTAGGCCATCAGGTCGGCGGCTGCTTTGGATATCTGTACACAAAGGGTGTGTGTGTGTGTGTGAGAGAGTGTGTGAGGGAAGAGAATTACAAAAAACACATTTAAAATGATGTTATTCCATTTTTGTTCAATTCTACACTGTAAAAAAGCGGCTGTGAAATCCACAGTAACTTACTGTAAACTATTTACCAGTAAAATATTGTGTAATTATTCGAAGATTACAGTAAACAAAGCGTTACTGTCAAAATCACAGTTATACATCTTGTACTGTATTAAAACATAACAAGTGCTGTAGAGAATCACAGTAACCAACAATATACTTTATATACTGTAGTTTATAAGCATTGATTGAACTCTAAAAGGAAACCTTATTTATGCATCAATCAACTAGAACGGGCACTCGGTAGAGCGCATACCTTCGCATATCACAAGATTGGGCATTGAATTATGAACATTTTGGCATTAGTTGCATGCCAATTGGAACAAAATGTATCGTGCTATGGTAAAAAAAAGATGTTGACCTTTCTATGACCTTAACCTTGACCTTTGACCCGATTGATCCCAAAATCTAATCAAATGGTCCCCGGATAATAACCAATCATCCCACCAAATTCCATGTGATTCAAGAAGATTTGACCTGTTCATGACCTTTGACCTTGACCTTTGACCCGATCGATCCCAAAATCTAATGAACTGGTCCCCGGATAATAAACAATCATCCCACCAAATTTCATGAGATTCGGTTCAATACTTTTTGAGTTTTGCGAATAACACGCATACAAATAAATAAATAAACTAGAATGGGCACTCGGTAGAGTGCATACCTTCGCATATCACAAGATTGGGCATTGAATTATGAACATTTTGGCATTAGTTGCATGCCAATTGGACAAAAATGTATCGTGCTATGGTAAAAAAAAGATTTGGACCTTTCCATGACCTTGACCTTGACCTTTGACCCGATTGATCCCAAAATCTAATCAAATGGTCCCCGGATAATAACCAATCATCCCACCAAATTCCATGTGATTCAAGAAGATTTGACCTGTTCATGACCTTTTACCTTGACCTTTGACCCGATCGATCCCAAAATCTAATCAACTGGTCCCCGGATAATAAACAATCATCCCACCAAATTTCATGCGATTGGTTCAATACTTTTGAGTTCTGCGAAGATTTTGACCTGTTCATGACCTTTGACCTTGACCTTTGACCCGATCGATCCCAAAATCTAATCAACTGGTCCCCGGATAATAAACAATCATCCCACCAAATTTCATGCGATTCGGTTCAATACTTTTTGAGTTCTGCGAAAGATTTTGACCTGTTCATGACCTTTGACCTTGACCTTTGACCCGATCAATCCCAAAATCTAATCAACTGGTCCCCGGATAATAAACAATCATCCCACCAAATTGCATGCGATTCGGTTCAATACTTTTTGAGTTTTGCGAATAACACGCATACAAATAAATAAATAAATAAATAAATACACGGCGATCAAAACATAACCTTCCGGCATTTTCAATGCGAAGGTAATAAATACACGGCGATCAAAACATAACCTTCCGGCATTTTCAATGCAAAGGTAATAAATAAATACACGGCGATCAAAACATAACCTTCCGGCATTTTCAATGCGAAGGTAAAAAGAGTAAACACTGATATCAGTTATGGAAAGGGAGGACATATTATTTAATTGTAGGCTATTGTAAAAAAAAAATATATATAATAAAGTTGTCGTTGTTGTTCTTCGGCGGGCTGCTCTTCGGTTCAAGTTTAAAATAAAAAATGGACGTTGTCATTTAAAAACTCGTGAAATAAAATCTCTTTTTGAGACACTTTCATGCATTATTTATATAACTACACACCACCATAATTAGCCATCCAAATCTATTCTCACCATCATCCTCTCTATGTTCACCTCCAGTTTCAGTTGTTCCACCGTCATCCGAGCCTCTGCAATCTTGGCCATGTTGTTGGACATCCTGGCCCCCTTTCCAGCTAAAGTCAGTCAGCCTGTACCGCAAATATGTAATCGTACGCATCACTGATAAACAAAGCGGAATAAACAAAACACAAACACATCGGTGACCATTTGCTGAAGGTGTGCCGGGGTGAGTCGGTTTCAATTTGCTTGTTAATTCTGCTCCCTGGGTCTCAGCTGCTGCAAGTGGCACAGGGAGGGTCTCAAAGGAGGAGGTCTAGGGGGGGAGAGGAGGCAGCGCAGCCCCCTGGGGAGGGCTTCCGCTAACATGTAAATGTTAAAAACATTAACATTAACTAGTGAATTCTCTCTCAGAATAGTTTTATCCTAAACTGCATGCGTAGAGAGTTGCTAAAAAATGGCTATTAACCAGCTGCTGCTTATGGTTCTGCCATATTTACACAATAAATGTGAATTAAATTTCTTTAAAAGGAGCATGAAAAGCATCATTACTTAGAAACAGAATACTTTGATATGAATTTTTCAATTCTATCGAATGCAACTTGTTTCTATAGATGTAATACAAGTCATACTTCTGTAAATACGCTGCCGATTTCAGCACACGCGTGTCGAGAAATGTGTTCTGATGTGAGCTGTTTCCGCATGAATGTGTAGAAATACAGATTTTTTTCTTTTAATCCAAACTCATAATAATCACAGCATCACTCACCACAAGACCAACGGCGAAAAAAGGAAAAAGGAAAGTCCGCTTGTTTCCAACTGCGTCCACCACAACTTACAGTAGCAAATGAAGTGATATTAATGGAAGATGAGGGGGGGGGGGGAGGCTTCAATAGATGACTGGCTGTGGTTCTGCCCCCAGGATGAGCTCGGTGCAGCAGTTAATGGCAACATGTGGCGTGACCTTCATCTCTGGAGTCTCTCCATCTCCTCGCTTACCTGAGACCGTAGACGGAGCGTTAAATATTGTTTTAACGAGAAGTCTAAATACGGATTGGATTTTTTAAAAAAGCAAATAGTTTATTTCACATAAAGGGATGGAAATAAAAACACCTGTTTTTGTCATAACCCCTGCGAGATGAAAAAACATTAGGCTCCATAATGTGGACGCTCTCGGGAGAATACATTGTTTTTCACGACTTTAATTAATTTCCCTGCGTGCAATGCTCTCTCGGACAAATACAAAATATTTAAGATTCAAACATATATATATATATATATATGAGCGCATTAACTCAAGGTGCACTCGCCAGGAACATTTAATAATGAATAATCTGTATTCATAACAAGTTTATTATGTGAAAGTGTTGGAATAAAAAAATAAAAAGTCATCCAAAAGTCACCAACATACATTTCTGTTTCATGATCTTTTACAGCGTAACACATTAATTGTAAAACATGTTGTTCTTTGTGTATTATATAATTTTAGCTGACGGTCAGATACAACCGGTTGGTGACTAAGTTACCTGCATGCATTGTGCAGATTTCCAGTAAAACAGCAGTTAGGGAGGTAATGAGCTAAAACGGTCATAATAGGCTTGAAGAGGCTCTCGTGTTTTCAGCACTGTGTATAAGACACATCCAGCGGAAAGACTTGCCTCTCGTCTCCGTCCTCTACCAGGCTGCCAGTCCTTCCTGCTGAGCTGACAGTTATTCCACACAGCGGCAGGGGGCCAAGAGGCAGCGCCGGAGTTAAATGTCAAGTGCCTCATTAACATTTGTTTCCCTGTCGTAATTGGTCTCTTTCTGTGGGAGATAGTGGAGTAGAAGAAGAAGAAGGGGCTGCTGCTCCGGCCTCCTTCACAAAGGGCCCCACAACAACATGGACCCAGTGTGCATGTGTCATACGTGTAAGAAAGATCAGATTCATGCGGTCTATAACTTAATATTGGTTACTATACGCTCTATAGCCAGCCAGCCAGCCAACCAGCATGACTCCTCTCTCATATTGTTAATTTATGACCCACGCTGCATCATTAGTGTGCATGAAACCTGAGAGGAGGGGGAAGTGTTTGCATATCCCATCAAGTACACGTGTTTAACATTAAGAGTGAACATTTAAAGACTTCTCTTTAGCCATACTTTAAAACAATATATACATAAACAGACTCTGGCATAGGCAGTTTAATAAAAAAAAATATATATTTTGGTATAATTACAGGAGAACATATATAATATACTTCCCTGTTGTTCAGACTGTTGACTATTGGCTAATTTACCAACAATAACTCAACAGTAATTGTTCATAAAAGGGAAATACAGCAACATGCAGTATTTATGTATATTAATATATTGCAATATGTTTTTTGTAAATGATACTCGGGTTGTTTTATTTACTGCATCATACTGGCTGTAAACCGGTTTTTCTCGTCTGTTGCTGCTGCTGCTCAAAGTGTGACAGCCTCGGAGGGGAAAGCCCAATTAGCATTTCACACACTCAACAGGTTACTGGAAATATTGCTTCTTTTCTTTTCAGATTCTTTAAAAAAAAATCTGGCATTGCAAAGTCATGTCACAATTAAAAATAAAATTAATTTTGTTCGACAAAATTAAGAGAAGTTTTTAACTTAATTATGACACAATTAAATAAATATAGGAATATTAGACATATTGTATATGTCTCTTAATATTTCTTTGTTTGACATCTTACGTCTTCTTCTATATCAACGGAGTCCACACATCATTTTCTCTAGTGATTTGTATAATACCTGTAATATTACAGCAGTTTAATTCTGTCATAATTCTTTAAAAAAAACCCTGTAATATTAAAAAATACCTGTAATATTACAGCAATTTAATTCTGTCATAATTATTTTTAAGAAATCTGTCATTGCAAAGTCATGTCACAATTAAAAATAAAATTAATTTTCTTCGACAAAAAAAAGAATTAAATACATATAAGAATGTGTATTGTATATATATTTCTCTTAATATTTCTTTGTTTGACATCTTACGTCTTCTATATCAACGGAGTCATTTTCTCTAGTGATTTGTATAATACTTGTAATATTACAAGTTTAATTCTGTCATAATTTTTTTTTAAAAATACCTGTAATATTAAAAAATACCTGTAATATTACAGCAGTTTAAATCTGTCATAGGTCATAAAAAAAAACCTGTAATATAAGAAAATACCTGTAATATTACAGCAGTTTAATTATGTCATAACTGGCAAAGTATGACATCTTACTGGTTACAGGTTATCATATCTCTCTCCATTTGAGGTTTAAAAAAATAATTTTAAATACATGTGCCCATGTGTATGTGTTATCATCACTCTTTTTTATTCCTACAGCAACACGAACATGTGCATCTTTGCATCAAAGTGCAGAACAAGTGATTTAGCCGAGGAAAGAGAAGCACCCCGGGGTGCACCCTCATTACGCTCACGTGGTGGGCGTGTCCGGACACCTCGCTGCTAGCTTACAATGATAAACAACGTTACAGTAAGCTACGTCTGTCTCGCCTGGCTGGTTTGTTGTTGTTGTTGTTGTTGTTGTTGCTGGGGGCGCGCGAGAGGGATATGTGTTGCACGCGCTCCGTAGAGGTCAACGCGGAATCAAACCCTGTGTTGCGGAACCCTCTCGGAGCTGTGGCGCGAGCTGGCCCATCTCTGAGTTACCAATAGCAACGAGCTCACGAGACGGCGACTTTTTAACGGGCGTCCCTCTCATAGGCTAGCCGTGTTGCGCGAGCTGGCCCATCGGCAACGAGCTCACGAGATGGCGACTTTTTAACGGACAACGGCTACAGCTAACGTTATCGGAAGAAACTACCGGGGAAGCCTCCAACGGCCACAACGTGACGTCATCAACTGACGTGATAACACCCCTCCGCTCGATGTAATGTCGCGCGCGGACCTCGCCAGCGTCGCGCTTATCGCCGGGCTGATGTCGGGATGACGGGAAGATGGCAAACGGCGTCGGAAGTGAGTATAACGTCGTCGGAATGTCACGGCATGCTATCCGTTAGCGGAGAGCGGTTCCGAGCTGTTGACGTTTAACGCCGCTTAACTTCCTGCGCGGCAGCCCTCCGCTCCCCGGCAGGGGGGGGGGGGGGGCAGGACCCACCGCCGCCGCCGTCATTAGATCTGTCGGTTGACAGCTGCGCTCGCGCGGACGGCGGCTCCTATCACACATCAAACGTGTGAACGTTGTTGCCATTTCCAAGCAGTTATAGTGACGTGCGTGCGGCACGGTGGGGGTGGTGAAAGGGGCGGGGGGCTGCTGCGGGTTCAGGTAGCATGCGAACGAAGCTCAAGAGATTAAGTCCAGTGCCAGAGGCCCGAGAAGAACTACAGAGTTGAACGTGAACTGTGAGAAGCCCGTGCATCATGTTGGGTCCATTTCGCTCCACATCTGCAGAACACAAGCTACTCGTCCTTGGACCAACAGAGCCATGGTCGGCGAGGGAGAAGCTGTGTTTGGCCACATCTGTCATGAAGAGTGGCGACCAGAACTGGTACTGTACCACTGCCCCGTCATGGCCCCCTTTAGAACCTGTTCCAAGGATTCCTCATTGTGTGTCAGTGGTCTGTGATATAAATGTGTAAAAAATAATTTTACGAATAAACTCCCACAACACGTGTTAAAAAAAACATATATATATATATATATACATGTGTTTAAAAAAAAAATGTTTACGAATAAACTCCCACAACACTTGTTAAAAAAACCATTTATATATATATATATATATATATATATATATACATGTGTTTTTTTTAATTTATTTTTACACATTTATTCTTTTAGGTAGCTAAGTAGGTACGGTAATGTTGTTTATTCACATTGTAAAAAACATAGTTGGCAACTCATCAATTAGTAACAGGTAAAACATGTATAAAAACATTAAGACAGAACATTCTAATTTAAAACATAAATACACAAATATATAAAACATAAAACACAGGCATCAATGGCTTACAAAGTGAACAAGTGTTGTGTTATTGTGTATTCCCCCCCCCCCGCTGGTTGAGGTAGGGGGGTGATGGAGGAAACCGCTCTGCGGAAAAAGCTGTTTCCCAGAACTGTTTTACCTTTTTTAAGGTTATATATTGTCCGTATGGGTGTCCCCCTCAGGTGTGCTTGACATTATGGTTTGCTGTTGTTTTCTTTCACAGTTCAAAGTAATGCAAATACGATGAACTAACGGCCGTCCTATCCACCGTGTCGCCAACTGCGTGCTGGCTTTAACTTGGATTATATTTTTGCATGAATTTACAACTAAAAAGACTTCCAACAAAACAGTCGTAACAAACAAATAGCCAACAGAGATATAGAAGAATTAAGACTTGGGAGAAGAAGGGGAGAAAAAAAAGTGTTTTAAGATTACAATTTAAAAAAGGACAGAGATTGAAGTCTGTTTTGGACTTTAAGTCTTTAATGAGTATTTCATCTTTGATCCTCTGACACAATGTCGTCATCTCAACAGGGTGTCTGTCAGTCGAGCCATCAAACCATTTGCAGAACCCGGGCGACCACCTGACTGGTTCTCTCAAAAGGTGTGGACAAAATCCAAGTTTCCTCATCCCACAATGACCACGTTCATGACCGCTGCGGTCATTTCGCCACAATGTTTTTTTCTTTCCTGTCACAAAGCTGCTCTTTATTCTTCTCTGTCACAGCACTGCGCCTCCAAGTACTCTGCGCTCCTGCAAACAATAGAGGCCCCAAAGTGAGTGCTGAAAGGGACTTTGATCTCGAGCCTGCTTTTGTGGACTTGCGAGCTAAAGCAGACAACATCGCTTTATACTGTTTGACAGCGTATGCCAGAAAACAACGTGTTCAACTCATCGTGCATTTGTTGCCTTCAGGCGGAAGCGGGGAGACAGAGGCGAAGAGGTGGAGACGCTGGAGGACGTGATCGTCCGCAGGCTGACGGCTGACAGGATTGATGCACTAAAAAAGCTGATCAAAGAAACCCAGGAGAAGCACAGGTATGCACGTTTACTACACGTCGCATCGCTGTCGGTGTTACAGAATCCCGGTCGTTTGGATACATGAAACTGGTTGATGTTTTCACAGGAAGCTGAAGAGAGAAACTGAACTGATTCAAGCAGGACGCCTGGATTCCAAACTAGAAGAGTTATGGGAAGACATTCTGCAGTAAGAAGCAACACACTTTCTATCTGTCCTGTTTAAACTACCATACAGTACATCTCTTTTTATTATTATTTGTTTCATTATTATTATCTTCATTTAAAAGGAACCGCAGTTCAAACATAAATGTCACCAGTTGATGCACTGTACCAGATTGTGGCAACAGCTAATTTGCATCTGTAGTCCCTGGTCAGACCATAATAAACATAAAACAATAACAAACATTAAACAATATCAAACAATACAAGATAAGACACTACAACAGTGTATGTGGTACGAAGAACACAAAAGACACACAATGCAAAGCTACAGTACAGCACATTAAAAGTAAGTAATACATGCTATTAAAAGTAGGGTAATAAAAACCATTATAAGTAAGTAATACATACTATTAAAAGTAAGCAATAAAAAACACTAAAAGTAAGTAATAAAAAACACTAAAAGTAAGTAAGACATACTATCAAAAGTAAGTAATAAAAAACACTAAAAGTAAGTAATACATACTATTAAAAGTAAGTAATAAAAAACACTAAAAGTAAGTCAGACATACTATTAAAAGTAAGTAATAAAAAACACTAAAAGTAAGTAAGACATACTATTAAAAGTAAGTAATAAAAAACACTAAAAGTAAGTAATACATACTATTAAAAGTAAGTAATAAAAAACACTAAAAGTAAGTAATACATGCTATTAAAAGTAGGGTAATAAAAACCATTAAAAGTAAGTAATACATGCTATTAAAAGTAAGTAATAAAAAACACTAAAAGTATGTTTGTAAAGCTTCCACATGATATTTCCCTTCGTCAGGAAGAAGAAACTGGAGGAGAAGGAAGCAGAGCTGAAACGAAAAATCACAAATGCTGCTTATCAGGGTAACTGCTTCACTTGTGTGTGTGTGTGTGTGTGTGTGTGTGTTTTAGTTGCAAAGCCATGTTGCTACTAGCATGCAAAAGGAAGATTTGTTCTTGTGGGGGAAAGAAAAGGCTCTTGAGCATCATCTCTCGTGTGACTGATGAGGTCATCCTCTCTATGTTGCCTCTCCCACTTCCAGCCAGGCAGGTGGCGAAGAACTCCTCTAAGCGAGATCCCGGCATCACCGTACATTCGCCACCAGGCTGCGGCTCCCCGAGCCAGGAGTCCTCACCGGGGGACCCGCCCCAGTGTTTGACGCTGGACCTCGCTTTGACGAAGAGTGTAAGTCGAGTTTGCGCTGCTTTTTAATTGTCATGTTTTTTGCACAAGACATTTAAAAAACGTTTGCGGGCATTCTTATAAGGAGTAATACTTATGTTAATAATGTGTCTTTCTCTCAAGAATGCTGCAGACAAATCAGTTTTCATCTCGCTGATTAAAGACATAATTAATATATACTGTGTGTAACTATACCTCGAATAATAACAGATTAGCACTTCAGTGGCACTTGAATGGCACTTAATTATAGTATTACTTATATTATCACCTATGATATTACTTATAGTATTACTTATGATATTACTTATAGTATTACTTATGGGATTACTTATATTATCACCTATGATATTACTTATAGTATTACTTATGATATTACTTATAGTATTACTTATGGGATTACTTATATTATCACCTATGATATTACTTATAGTATTACTTATATTATCACCTATGATATTACTTATAGTATTACTTATAGTATCACTTATGATAGTACTTTAGTATTACTTATGGGATTATTTATGGGATTACTTATGATATTACTTATAGTATTACTTATGGGATTACTTATGATATTACTTATAGTATTACTTATGGGATTACTTATGGGATTACTTATAGTATTACTTATATTATCACCTATGATATTACTTATAGTATCACTTATGATATTACTTTAGTATTACTTATGGGATTACTTATGATATTACTTATAGTATTACTTATAGTATCGCTTATGATATTACTTTAGTATTACTTATGGGATTACTTATGATATTACTTATAGTATTACTTATAGTATCGCTTATGATATTATTTTAGTATTACTTATGGGATTACTTATGATATTACTTATAGTATTACTTATAGTATCACTTATGATATTACTTTAGTATTACTTATAGTATTATTGATGGGATTACTTAAGATATTACTTATGGTATTACATGTGGTATTACATATGGTACTTATGGTATTACTTATGGTACTACTTATAGTATTACTTATGGTACTTATGGTATTTTTGTAGTTTGGCTTTCTTGAAACGTTACTTTCTTGATTCTAGTTGTTCTGAGTTTGTTCTCGTGGTTTAAAACACTAATTGTGAGTCGTTATGGATAAAAGCGTCTGCTAAATGACATGTGATGTGATGTGACGTAAGGTAACTTGCCACACTTGCCATCACTGATGTAATGTATAAAAACAGTTAAAATAGTACATTATAATAACATAATATCATTTATACATCCCAAAGGAGTGTACTATTCCTGATCATTCCCAGAAACATGTACGAGACTCTCAAATCAGAGTGGATTGGTACGCAGGGATGACCTCACGTTGCTCTGTCTCTGTAGGCTTCAGGATCAGCCAGGTTAATCACAATTGCCGAGTCCTCTGGACCCGGGAACGATGACGTCATCCCCGGGTCGCTCCTGGATGACCCCGCCCAAAAGAAGCTGCTGGTCCAGAAAGCCACGCCGCCACCGTCTCCACTCCTGTCAGAGTTACTGAAGAAAGGCAGTATCTTGGCCACAAATGCAAGACTGGTACGTGGAGGGGACTTACTGTGTTATGCCGACAGCGCCGAGCTCTCCGGTTAACGTGTTCACGTCTGCGGGGCCCCCCATCTTCATCTCATCCTTTGTAGAGTTCAGGAACTATTTACTCATTTTGTATTTCATCCTATTTTTATGGCTTTTGCTTTGCTGCGGTTTGTTTTGCCAGTTGCCTAAAGCTTTAAGTCATTTTTTTGTGCAAATTAATTGCATTGTAACGTGTTTGTTTTTTTACCTCAAGAGTTGACAAGCACCGTGATGTGTGTGTAGGTTCCTCACGTTGGACAGGGTGCGAATGTGAACAGCTGTCTTCCGTTAATTCAACTACTTTTTCAGGTCAATCGTAGTTCTGTATGAAACCGTTGCTGTGTTCTGAATAAGTTTTGTTGTTGTTGTTGTTGTTGTTATAACTTTCATCTGTGGCCAAATTCACTCATTAACAAGGTTTCTGTTTTTGGAAAACACTTCTTTCCGTCCTTAAAAGTCTTAGTTCAACTAAAATGATACATTTTAGTCAGGAAATCATTTTGCTTTTGTTTTCTTGAAATGATTTGACTTGGAACAAAATAAAATGTATGTGTCATTTGAGAGCTAACGCATCACTAAATATATTTTTCATTTGTTTTTTTCAACGCTGTAATTGTGTTTTGTTTGTGTTTACTGTCACTTCTCCTGCATTAGTTGAAGAGTTCAATGGTTGCTTTTAATGCACCACTGTTTTGCCTCAGGCAATTTTTTTTACAAACACGCAACCTGCTTCTGCTTCCAGGTGGCTGTCACTTACCCTTTCTTTTTTTTACCTCCACGCTTTTCGTCAGATGTCCTCAGTGGTTTCCGTGCGGCGGGATATTTTCATTGCAGCCAAAGGAGCTCTCGGTCAGCCGATCCCTGCCGAGGTTCTTCCCCATTGGTCGCTGGACAAGTTATACACCTCTTGGAATCATCCGGCTTGTTTTATGTTTTTATTCTCTCATTTTTATGAAGCCAACTCGTGCTCTCGTGAAATCACGTCCGCATAAGTTCTCCTCACATTCCCGTGGGAGCGTTTCGGCTCTTTGTGTATACATATGTGCACAGGGGATTCCAAATCAGATAGTAGATATATCACAAAAGATATGCCGCTATAAATGTGTTGTTATTCATACGATCATGTCGTATACTTCATGTGCGCTTTTTGTACCGAGAGAAAATGTTTGACATGCATGTGTGTATGCGTTTTACATCCCAGATTGGGGAGGGGGACGTGACCTCTGCTCATATGACAGGAGCACATGACTTGCAGCCGGCTCTCCCGAGCCAACCTCTCGCTCAGGCAACAGGTACCGATGATGTTTGATTTGTGTCCGTGATCAAGAGATATTAAATAGAAAACGAACATCTCACACTACACTGAAATCAAGGTCATATTTACTCAAATCTCCCTTTCCCACAAACAAACAACCTATGCAGGATTTTTTACATATTTGTTACAGGGTTCATACGGTCATGGAAAACCAGGAAAAGTCCTGAAATTTAAACAAATAGTTATTCTCAGGGGAAAGTCCTTTATCCCAAAAGTTTTTGAAAAGTCATGGCAATGTGTCATATTCACATTTAAACAGTTTGATTACAAGAATAAACATTTATAGAAATATTTATTCTTTTAATCAAACTATTGTCTCTCATTCATTTGTGTCATTTAAGGTGTATCGTCGTGTATACACCGAGATTTCACAAAATGTTCAAAGAAATTTGGTTGAAAGTCAAGGAAAGGTCATGGACATCCCTTGGTCAATATGTGTATGACCACTGGTGTTATCTTTTCTCTTTGACTCCTAAATGGATGGATACTTTCTGTATTAAACGTGCTGCTGTTTGCTCATACATCGGCTCATTGAGAGCCCCCGCCGCTCCTTTTGTCTGCACTCTGCGTGTTCATGGTCATGAACGCTTGCATGGCAGGCGCCCCCATGTCGCGTCTCCTGGAGGCGGGTCCCACCCAGTGTTCTGCCCCGTTAGGTTTCGTGGTCGGTGCAGACTCCGCCTCCAGCGCTCCTCTCTCTGCTGCCTCAGCACATACAGGTCTGTCTGCTGTGACCCAGACCTCTCAGAGTCCAATCTGCTCCTCCTTGAATCCTTTAATGTCCTATTCTTCGTAGCGTGAGAGTTTAATGTAAGATATACATTCGCTTGAAGTCATTCAATTGCAAAAAGTAGACCAAAAGAATCGTTTATTTTGCAATGTCAGAGCAAAACTGAGCTATCAAAAGTCTCACTTTATGAATAAAAAGTGCACAATTTCATACATTGGGGGGAAAAGAACAGTCAACTATACTAAGACCTTTTTTATCTTATGTATACACTACTTAATTTATCTTTAATATCTAAAGCCTTTCAGGTATCAAATTAAAAAATAAAAGCAAAAGTGATTCCCTGTGGTTCAAATTTAATGACAAGCGTATGATAAAGTATTAAGTGAAGTAGAAATACAAGATTAATGTGTTTTTTTACAAACTGCTACTCGTGCTAATTTAACATCGTAGTTGAACATTTGTTGTCGTTTGTGTGCAGAGGTGGATGCGATGGAGCCGCCTTTGGCCCCAGGGTGCCAGCCCATCACCACAGAGGATAAGGTGGCAGAGCTCAGTGAGGAGGGTGTGACCGGGTCCTACATGGGGGAGGAGCTGGACCTGAAGACGGTGGGGGACATTATCGCCATCATTGAGGACAAGGTGGAAAAGTTCTACACATGTTCACATATGTGATCAATAATTTCTGCTTGGAGGTTTTTAACCCTTGTGTTGCCTTCGGGTCATTTTGACCCGATTCAATATTTAACCCTCCTGTTGCCTTCGGGTCAATTTGACCCGATTCAATGTTTAATGTCGGTGTTCTTTCGGGAGTCAACAAACAAACATAAAGTACCTCACACTTAAACTTGGAAAACAATATTAATTCTAATAATTTTCTGGAGATTTTAATAGCTGGGGTCATATTGACCTCAAGGGTAAAATATGTTAGTAAATATAAAGGTAACAGGAGGGTTAAACATTGAATGGGGTCATATTGACCCGAAGGTGACAGGAGGGTGAAACATTGAATCGGGTCAAATTGACCCGAAGGCAACACAAGGGTTAAACGTTATTTTACTGTAATGGTGCAACAGACTGGAAACTAAAAGCACGACTCTGAGATAGGGGGGTAACAAAGATCCTTTGGGTACAGGCAGAGTCAAAACCAGGAGGTCAGTCCCTGAGGCAAACGAGTCCAAAAAAAGGGGCGGGCAGAGAATCGAAGGTCAGGTGCATCAGGAAAACAGGCAAAGGTAACGCTGGTGAACTTGGCAGGAAAACACAAGACAATCTGGCAGAGGACAAATACAAGGGAGGTGACCTAAATACTGACAGACTAATGAAGGAATGGGCCTCAGGTGAGACGGGTGTGAGAACCAGGTGAAGGGAATGAAGGATGATCAGGTCCGAAATGACATAAGAGTTCATTTAACCGGCAAACGGAATGACAACAACTCACGACGGGGAAACGCGTGACATTTACAACGATTTAAAAGACATGGCAGACATGAAAAAAATGAGTCTGACAGCTCAATTATTCTTTGAGATCAAGAGTCCTATCTCTTCTTCAACAGACAGATGTGACCGCAGAGGCCCTGGATGCAGCCGCCGTCGAGGCCGCGCTGTCCCTGTGCGAGGAGAACGGCCACGCTCTGCCTGGCGCCTGGGAGCCCGCGGGGGTCCGACGGCCCCCGTCCCATCGCAGCGGCCCGGAGGGGAAGACCGCGGCGTCGGGAGTTCAGGGCGCGACTTCGGCGTCGCTCTCGTCTCCGCGCGACAGTCGAGGCAGCGGCCTGGCCGCGGGACCGAGGGCCCTTCCTCACGCCTCCTCGTCCTCATCGCGCAGCTCAAAGCGCTCGGAGCGGTGTCGCCCCGGAGCGCCGAGAGAGACCGGAGCGTCGGCGCGGCGGAAAAGCCACATTTCATTGGACGTCGCTCTCAGACGCGAGAGCGACAGGTGGGCACAGCGAAGACCCGGTAAAGCCCACCGAGGTACGCACACCGATGCATCAACACGACTCTTCACTTGCTTCGGAAGTCATTTAAACTGCGTTTTACATAAGCGTGTCCTTCTTATGATTCCTCTTCACTATCTTTGCAGACTCGGTATTAGGAGATAGCTCACTGACAGAAAGACACCCCAAGGTACGGCACCCAAAGGGAACACGTTGCTCGTGATGAAATGCAGAGTGCGTAGGTCCACAGTCTCCCTGCTCTGTAACGCTCCGATCGAATCTCTGCATCTCTTTTCTCCCTCTGCAGGGGATGAGAGCGGCAGGAGAGAAGGCCTCGGGGACCAAAGTGCACCGCGAGCTCAGCGGGCCAGAAGCGCGCGGAGACGAGGAGGCCGACGGGGCGGAGGGATTGTTGTCGGAGCCGGACGGCGAGCCGGAGCCCGCGGCCAGCGAGAGCGAGGACGGGTCCGGCCTCCACGCGGCGCCCTCGTCCCTGCAGCTCCACACCGCCGCCGACTCCATCCCCAGCAGCCCCGCCTCGTCACAGTTGTGAGTGAAACATACACACACACACACACGCGCACGCTTAACGTGCGTCATGAATTGTGGATCTGCGTGATGATGACGATGTCGCGACCTTTTCTGTTTTTATGACTTTCGTGCGTACTTTCATATCGCCGTTGTGCAGTTCTGTGTGCAGCGAGGACCACGAAGCCCTCCAGGCGCACAAGATCTGGAAGAAAGCCATCATGCTGGTGTGGCGAGCGGCGGCCAATCACAGGTCAGATTATTGACTCTAAACACAGGGCTCGTAAAAAAGTCCTTGAAAAAAAAATGTAATCCCAAAATGTTAGGAAAAGCCATGGACATTTGCATTTACACATTTTGATTAAAAGAGTAAATATTCATATGAATATTTATTCTTTTAATCAAACTATTGTCTCTCATTCATTTGTGTCATATACTCGTGTAAACACCGAGATTTCACATCATGGATATTTGGTTTAAAGTCCTGGAAAATAAATCTATTGGTCAACAAGTGTATGAACCCTGTAAACCGTAACCCTCGACCCCTGATGATCGCCCTCTACAATATGCAATTTGATGTGTAATGTGATTTCTGTGGATATGTTGTAGGTATGCAAATGTCTTCCTGCAGCCAGTAACTCATGAAATTGCCCCCGGGTACCACAGTATTGTGCAGAGGTAAGCACAGGACATGTTTACCGTGGTCATATGGGTACATTTAATGTATAGTTACCTTTGCATTCTGCGGAAGGTTTTGTTTTGATCGCTGTGTGTTTATTTATTTGTGTGTGTGTGTGTTTGTGTTATTCACATAACTCAAAAAGTATGCAACCGAATCGCATGAAATTTGGTGGGATGATTGGTTATTATCCGGGAACCATTTGATTAGATTTTGGGATCAATCGGGTCAAAGGTCAAGGTCATGGAAAGGTCAAAATCATTTTTTTTTACCATAGCACGGTCAATTTGTATCCAATTGGCATGCAACTAATGCCAAAATGTTCATAATTCAATGCCCAATCTTGTGATATGCGAAGGTATGCGCTCTACCGAGTGCCCGCTCTAGTTGTTATTGTCATATTGCTTGTGCAAAAAATCCAAACTTTTCAGACACTAACCGCCTGGTTTTTGCTGGATGACATTGGATTATTGTCACTCTCACCCCCCCGCCCCCACCCCTCTCTGCTCCCCACCTCTCCTCAAGGCCAATGGACCTCGCCGCCATCAAGAAGAGCATCGAGACCGGCGTGATCCGGACCACCGCCGAGTTCCAGAGGGACATCATGCTGATGTTTCAGAACGCGGTCATGTACAACAGCCTGGACCACGACGTGTACCACATGGCTCTGGAGATGCAGCGCGACGTCCTGGAGCAGATCCAGCAGTTCCTGGCCACCCAGCTCATCATGGAGACGGCGGAGTCGGGCATCGGCGCCAAGAGCCTGAGGGGCCGCGAGAGCACGCGCAAACAGGACCCCGCTGACAAGGTGCTTCACTAGAATTTTGACACAAGCAGAGAGTACAGAAGAAGAGACGCAAAGGGTGAGACAACAGGCTGACTTCAAGGTCAGGAGGGAAGGAGATGTGCCCGGCGCTTTCCAAAGCATGACGTTAGGTTTTTTAGGGCGATATCCTTTCAGGTAGCCATTGGTTTCAAATGCTATTAAAATAAACTTAAAGAGACTTGAGATGTTCAAGGAAAGTGTTTCAACACTCCACCAATGTCTCAATGTGTTTATTACCTTCGCATTGAAAATGCCGGAAGGTTTTGTTTTGATCGCCGTGTATTTATTTATTTATTTATTTGTATGAGTGTTATTCGCTAAACTCAAAAAGTATTGAACCGAATCGCATGAAATTTGGTGGGATGATTGTTTATTATCCGGGGACCAGTTGATTAGATTTTGGGATCGATCGGGTCAATGGTCAAGGTCAAAGGTCATGAACAGGTCAACTCTTCTTGAATCACATGGAATTTGGTGGGATGATTGGTTATTATCCGGGGACCATTTGATTAGATTTTGGGATCAATCGGGTCAAAGGTCAAGGTCAAGGTCATGGAAAGGTCAACATCTTTTTTTTACTATAGCACGATACATTTGTGTCCAATTGGCATGCAACTAATGCCAAAATGTTCATAATTCAATGCCCAATCTTGTGATATGCGAAGGTATGCACTCTACCGAGTGCCCATTCTAGTTATTCATGTTTCACACTTCAGTTCATGAATACCGTATCTTTGAATGCATTTACACTACCGTTCAAAAGTTTGGGGTCACTTAGAAATGTCTTTATTTTTCAAAGAAAAGCACTGTTTTTTCAATAAAGATAACATTAATCAAAAATACACACTATACATTGTTAATGTGGTAAATGTCTATTCTAGGTGGAAACGTCTGGTTTCTAATGAAATATCTCCAGAGGTGTATAGAGGCCCATTTCCATCAACTATCACTCCAGTGTTCTAATGGTACATTGTGTTTGCTAATCGCCTTAGAAGACTAATGTCTGATTAGAAAACCCTTGTGCAATTATGTTAGCACAGCTGAAAACAGTTATGCTGGTGATATAAGCCATACAACTGGCCTTCCTTTGAGCTTGAAGTTTGAAGAACAAAATTAATACTTCAAATATTAATCATTATTTCTAACCTTGTCAATGTCTTGACTATATTTTCTATTCAATTTTCAATTCATTTGATAAATAAAAGTGAGTTTTCATGGAAGACACGAAATTGTCTGGATGACCCCAAACTTTTGAACGGTAGTGTACATATTACCATAACTATAAAGAGACAATGCGTGTGGAGATTAACGCGTGAATCGCAAACGAGTTTCAAACCGATGGTTGACTGCAAAGCAATACGTTGTTTTTTTAGAACATCTCATTCATGCTTTGGACAATGGGAGGCAATAATGCAATAATAATAACAATGTAAAGACCATTACTGACAACTATTTACCAAAGCATACAGTAAGTTTTACCCATTGATATTCTACCTTCAAGAACGCTGTTGTTTACCATTAACTAATGACACGGCAGTGTGAGCATGAACTGGCAGATAATGGACCCGATGAATCACGATTCATACACGGTCACCTTTTCATTTGCATTATTTCTGCATGATAATGTGAGAGATGCTGATGTTTCTGAAGAACTGATGACGGAAACAAAGCATTTTCAAAAACAACTACATTACATCTACAAACAACTTAACTGTGTCAACACGAGATGTTTTAGTTTTTTCAACCTGTGCCGGAAAACGTGTTCAGAAATAAAGACGATGTTGTAGTTGAGTTATTTTTCACATTCCTGAAGCACCTAGTGGGCTGTTGAAGGAGCTGCAGCACAATCCTAAATATCCGGATGACAAATGACCTGAATGTGCTGAATGTTGATGTTTCAAAGCATTCTGATGTTAAACCAGACCAGAGGTTCACTGATTGTAAAACATCAGGCTGTGCTTTGAAAAAATTATATATATATATAATATTATATATATATATTATATTTTATATTATATATATATTTATATATATTATATATTATATTTATATTATATATTATATATATATATATACTGTATGTATGTAGGACATGTTGTATATGCTTAAAGATATCTGGTGTGGATAAGTAGTGCAGCGAGGATATAGTAAATATTTAAACTGTCCACATGACAATTAACCTGCATATAATTAGATAATCTCTTCAAGATTCTGTTCTGTTTATTATTTGTCGGCATTATTTTTGCTTCCTCTGGACACTTTCAGTGCACTTGCTGACGTGCATCGTTTCCCTCCTGCAGGACGCCGTCTCCATGTCCTCTCCGGCCTTCCTGCTCTCTCTGTTTGTAAGTATCCTACAGTCTTTAAAACGCCTCCCTCTTACTTAATGACTGAATAAAAACTAAAGTTATTGTATCATCAAAACGAGGAGAAACTGATTCATCTCGAGCTCAAAACATCTGGAGGATCAACTTGTTTGACCAGCTGCTGCGGCTTCTGTCTGTCCCTCTCGTTGACTGCAGGATGGAGGCACTAGGGGGCGCCGTTGTGCCATAGAAGCTGACCTTAAAATGAAGAAATGAACATCCGGTATGACGATTTTGATCCAATAGTTTTTCCAGAGTTGAATTTTAAAGCTGTGAAGCCACAGGACTGAACTCATCCTCGGGTCAGTTCCACAGATTTTTCACTCTGCATAAAAATGCAGCGTGACCTTTATTTGCACAATGGCGGTGAAATGTAATATGAAGAAGCTCATTTCCTCTCCGACAGCCAGACAGACACGGATTATAAACGGTGTAATCCCAGATTACAAAGGGACAGGAAGAAAAAGGTCAAAGCTTTCACAGACGTAGCTGCAGATCACTTAGCCTGCTCTGAATTACACCAGGTAGTTTACTGTACATGAAGCTAAACATTACAAAATGACTGAATTAAAGCCTTCTTTTCATTCATGAACATGTTGGGGATAACATATAAACCCAGAGGCCAAAGAGTCTAATTTAAGATAGAATTGAGAATGATCATGCTAATTTCAAAGAGAAACATTTGATTATTTTTAACAACTCTCCACAATCATTTACACAAATATAGCTGTGTTGTTTGTGATGAATTGATTTTATTCGGGGTTCGCTCCCAGTGAAAGCATATCGACGTGCATACTCTGTGTCATTTTCAGTATTTTTGAGAAAACGTCCCATTATTAAAATGTTTTGTGGACTTTAAAATAAACAATGAAACTTCATACAAAGCAAAGCCATCATTCATCCGTGTTGAGCTCGAATCAAACACGAAACAGTTTGCTGAAATCGTGCTGCTTACGAGCCGACCAATCAAAATCAGTGCTACGAGTGTGATATTTAAAAAGCTAGCATTTGATTTGATATATTTATCTAGATAAATATATATTTTTTTACATGTATAAATATATATAAATATTTATATATTTACACATGTATATATATATATATGAAATATCTATATATAGCATTTGATTTATATATGTGTATATATATATAAATAAAATAAAAATTAAATATATTTAAAAAATATATATATATAAATAAATGAAAGTCTGCTTTGCCTCATTGGTGACATTGATGTTAAGTGCACTGTGTGTCAGAAGGGAAATGCATGCAGATCTGATCTGGAATGAGCTGTGGCCATGTGGCAAAGAGCAGCGCATTACATAATAAATAAGTTAAACAGTGTTGTGCTTCCAGGAACCTGTAGTTCCACAGCGACGTACACACACACACACACACACACACACACACACACACACACACACACACACACACACACACACACACACACACACACACACACACACACACACACACACACACACACACACACACACACACACACACACACACACACACACAGCAGCTCCTCCAAAGCTCCCACTGTAACCTACGAGAAGGAAGGGTTTTACAGTCGGCTTTTCAGTGGGTTTAGTTTGATGTAAATTAGCCTCGTCGGTCTTGATGTAGTCAAAGCTTTTAATGGAGTCGAAGCCAACTCGTGTACAAGACGCCATACAGTTGTGTTCACTATGAGCATGCCCACTGATGTATGTCAACAAAGGCTTTTCCTTCCGTTAGATCCAGACATCTGTAGCCAAAGGTTGCATTAGTTTGATGGATGCCAAGTCAAACCTCTTGTGTTTTAGAAGTAAATGGACAGCAGATTTTCCTTCTCTTTTTTTTTTAAAGCTTTTAAAATATAAATATTTGCTGTCAGTCTCAGTCCCTGATCACTTTATTATACCATCAGTAGGATACTATGGAGCCTCCTAATGGCCCTGTGGAACAATAATTACAAGATATACGAGTAACCTGCGTCTTCCCATTTGCCCTCTTCAATCAAATGAAGCAGCACCAAACCAAAAATGAACAAATCAGACGGGCCAAAACACATTCCGATTAAATCTTTAATTTTCAGGTATATTTCGCTGAATTCTGCAGCGTTGCTCAGATGACCCCCCCCCCCCCCCCTCCCCCGACCGACACCAAAACCCCGAGTTTTGCGTAGAACAGTCAAAGGTTTTACACGTTCGGAGTTCCAGTGATGACCTGAATGCTCTCAATTAAGATTTACCGTGCCAGTAGTCATGACGATGTGGTTGCTGAGAAAAATAAATACGTAACTAATTGAAACACTCTCTCACTAGTAATGCATGCATGCAACGGTAACAATAGGGAACGCAGGATTGAACATCAACTTTAAAGAAAAGTGCTGGAGATGAACCTGAATATTGTGTGAGCGAAGGCAGTTTGTCAGACTTGGTGCACGGAAACAAACATCAGAGTCTGGACGGGGTTCCAATCCTAAAGAGTTAAAGTCGACGCCTTCACGACGTCGTACTCGTGCTGTTGGAGATGGGACGGGAACTAAATTATTCTTCTTTGCAAAAAACATCGGTATAAATAAAAAAAAATTAAAAAAGGTCCAGAATGTATAAAACATTCAGAAAACGGGCCGAATAGTATTCTAATCCGAAAATAAATAAATAATGGGAGCAACCGTATGGTTTCTCCTCTCCGCCAGGACATTGTGATCGGGCTCGGTCGTTCGTCTGCTTCAAAAACTTTGTTTTTGCAGCACGCAGCAGTCATTCATGACCCTTTAAACCTCGACGCCTGCAGCTAAAGTACCAAACGACTTCCTGAAGGGAAGCTTAATGACCGACGTAATAAAACCCCTCGGAGAGAGCAGCAGGAAGCTCTACGGAAAACATGTCGTCGAGATTTGTTAAATGTTCACTGTCATGCGCCTCCTATTGTTTTCGCCCCGGAGGACAAACCGCCTGATTAAATCTCATTCGTCAATGTTGTAATAATAAATTAAAGCTCCTCTGACGGACGCTTTCGGATTTGTCTAAAGACTACGATATTAGTCGCTTTATTTGAGTATTTCCTACAGGAAAGAAAAGATGAGCCTACAACAACGCCTACGATTTCAGCAAGGACACAAAAACATGAATGAAAAATAAATAAATACAGGTTAGCTACAAAACATGTTTAAGTGAACACACTACCGACTCCCCCCCCCCCCCCCTCCTTTATGTCACGCCATTTCTATAAGAAAGTTTAAAGGCTCCGAGACATCGTGCACACACTGCAACAGTGAGTTTCTTTCGCAACCATCGCGTTCTGCCATCGAGAGAGGAGAGGAGGCACATCGTCTCCAGTGGCGTCATCTCCGCGCTGTACCCCAAAGAGAGATTTTTTTTTTTTTTTTTACAAAGTGGCCAGATTGGATAAATTAACACATTTCTAATAAAAATGCATTGCTGTTAAAGTCTGTAAAGAAAACGTGTTCCTCTTGGAAAAAAACAACAAAAAAACGGTCCTCATTTGCCTCTCTGGCGGCCGACCAATCGGTGCAGCTTGTCACAGTTGTCCAGCCGTATTGACTCCGCCTTCTGCTTCAAGCGCTCGTCGCGGTACAGCTGGCCGAGGTTGGCCAAGTCGGATTCTGCAAAAAGGAGAAAGGAAAATAAACGTAAAAAAAAAAAAAAAAAGCTGCATCGTCATGGTTTAACAACAGGCTTTTTAAAAATAGTGCGACATTTTGGGGGGAAAATAGATTACGTTAGATTATATATTCCTTTATTAGTCCCACAGTGGAGACATTGCAGGATCACAGCAGCGGGTGCACATTAGAGCATTAATAAAAGATACAAACAAAACACAATAACAATACTAAATATACAGAGGAAACTAAATACACAAGAATGTTCAGGACAAATACACTCACTATCTGTTGGAGCTAATTATTTGATGTTCGTATTTTGTTATTTTATTGACAAATAGTATCATTTAATCATTCAGGTTGTTTTCTTCTTTAAGTTGGATATGTTGAAATATTAGAGTAGCTTTTTCTTATCATAGTTTTTAGTTTTATTTATTGTGGTTGTTGATATGTTTAGTCATTTGATTGTTCGCTAATTTATTGGGTAACACTGTGTACCTGCAGGTACAGGACCAGCATGCACCTGGGTAGGCCTATGTTGTTGTTTTTACCGGTGCATGAGAGGCAGCGCTAGGAGTTCCTTTGTTCTTTTGTTTGTTTGTTTAGTTAAATAAATGATCAGAAAGAAACGGAATCCTGAATGGACAACGCTTTCTTTTGTCTGTCTCAACCACAAACCCAGAGGCAACTTGATTTATTGGACAAACGGCCACTAAACTATCCGTCATGTCCGTTTGGTCAGTGTGAAGCAGTTAGCTTAGCTGAGCATAAAGACTGGAAATGAATGAAAACCTCTAAAAGAGCACATCCTGTTTGTTTGTTTTTAAAAGTCAGTACAAAAAACCCATCCATTTGCTATTCTATGGGGGGGATGTGTGTGTCGGAGTATTTCTGGAGGTAGGACTAGTTGCCAGGCAACCTGGCGGAGACTCAAAGTTACTGCTCCCAGCTGCTCGCTGTGGCCTCGCATAAAAAAAAAAAAACTACAGATACCAGAGAACCACCGATGCCCCGAACTACAACCAGAGAGCGATTAAAGGGACAGTGCTCAAGTCGTTCGCACCGCTCCGTTAATATTCACCAAATATCAATGCAATGATATAAAATCTTTTAAGTAAAATGAAGCTTTGTGTAAATCTGCTGGCTTACTTTGCTGCTTCTCCTTCCAGCAGCTGTTCTGCAGATGTTCGATGAAGTCGCTCTCGATCGTTTTCTCCAGCTCGTCCAGCGCCGCTCCGCGGTACTCCTTCTCAAAACTCGTGTCCACGTAGTACGGCGTGCCCATGTGCTGCGTCTCCCTGGACACCACCAGCCCGATGGCCCTGAAACGCCCCCCCCCCCAAAAATACACGATTGAAATGTTGGGGGGGGGGGGGGGGCGGGTTGCTCAAATGCGACCGTCGTTAACGTTAACGGGCGCCGCGGACTCACGGCTTATAGAAGAGACTGAAGGCCGGGTTAGTCGCCATCATCTGAGTAAACACTGATATGAGGATAAGCACCAGCACGGGGAGAAGCTGCAGCAGCGCTGTGAAGGTGTTCTGTGGGAAGATTACAAAAATATATATATATATAAAAATCTGCACGGATTATACGTATCGTAAGACTGCGCGTGGGCTGCACACCGGATTCATGCCAGAGCGGCAGAGCGTGGAAAACCGCGGTCATGGAGGAAAGTAAATTAATGACGGGGAGGATGAATCAGTCGGAGGAAACGCTCACTGGAAACGAGCAGAACACGGTAAAAAAAACGCGTCCGTGAAGCGTCGATTCTCCGGTTGCGTGTTAACGATTAGAAGACGGCCGTGTCGACGTGAGAAGGCGGCAGCGGAACGCCGCCATCGTCGTTCTGCGGGTCGCTGACCTCACTCTGGTTGTTCTGGTTGTTGTTGTCGTTGTCGTCGTCGTCGTCGTCCTCCACCACCTCGCGCCGCTCAAAAGCGCGTCGGCGGCGCGGCTGGTAGAACTGGGAGTAGGAGGCGCCCTGGTTGGTGTACACGTGGATGTTTCCTGTTGAGAGGAACACGCACACGCTTCTTGGACGGGGGGAATTCCAGAGCATA
Organism: Pseudoliparis swirei; assembly: GCF_029220125.1. Taxonomy (NCBI): domain Eukaryota; kingdom Metazoa; phylum Chordata; class Actinopteri; order Perciformes; family Liparidae; genus Pseudoliparis; species Pseudoliparis swirei. The sequence goes on from NC_079390.1 coordinate 2,932,656, forward strand.
CAGGATACAACCTTCAAACGACTCAAATGAATGGGAGACAATAGTTTAGATTAAAAGAATAAACATTTCTGTCTGTTCAGTTACGGTGCGTTCACTTGCAGCGCGGAAAATGTGCGAGTATGAAAGCGTACGGCGACTTATATTTAGGGCGTCATTCATTAAAAAGCATATTCATTATTTAAAACTCAGCGTTTATGAATAGAAAAAATGTCCATGACTTTTCGTAAACTTTGGGGGTATATATATAATATACAATATATCTATATAAAATATGTACCGTATATATAATATACTATATATATAAAATATTTATATATTGTATATTATTTATGAAATTTCCATGACTTTTCCAAAACTTTGGGGATGTATATATTATACAATATATATACATATAAAATATGTATATATAATATATATAAAGTATGTATATATAATATGTATATTTAATATAATATATATTTATAATAAATATATATAATGTATTATATATATATTATATAAATAAATATAATATATATAAATATGAAATGTATAAATTCTCAAATTTCCATGACTTTCCCAAAACTTTGGGGATTTCATTTTGTTCAAGGACTTTTCCAGGCCTCGAAATAACCATTTTAAAATTCCATGACTTTTCCAGGTTACGAACCCTGCGAGCCCCAAAACACCCACCTGTTGGAAATCTTCCTCCGAAGAAGATATTGAAGAGTTCCTCGGGGGAAATGTCGGCCTCAAAGTCCCTGTTGAAGCTTCGATAGTATCCATGGCGACTGTGGCTGGAGGGCTGGGGTGGGCTCGACGCTGCCGATTGATCTCCGTATTGATCGTACTGCTGCCTCTTCTCCGGGTTGCTCAGCACCGCGTACGCGTTGCCGATCGCTGTCGGGAGAGGAGGGAGAAACAATCGGCGGCGGCCATTGTTAAAGTGGGCAGACGACACACGCAGCTTAAAGATCATCATGGCCGAAAGTTTGAGGGAAAGCAAAATGTTGCTATGGATTCAGTTTGAGAGCAACGTTTATTTGTCGTCTCATTTTGGGCAAATTGGCACCCTTTCATTTATGAATGAGTTATTAACAGTTCCTATTTATTATATGTACTCACAACCATCACTGCGTTCCCTCGAAACTGAGGAACACTTAACATATAAAAAGGACATTTTTAAGTGTCTTTGAGTACCTTGAAAAGCACGATATAAATTTAATGCATTATTATTATTTTTAGGATTAATTCCACAATTTGTATGTATATTTCTATTTTTTTTGGCACGGACACCGGAGTTCCTCCTCCGTGTACGTCCCACTCCATTTCTGTGTGGTCAGATTTGACTCGAGTTAAGACTCAGGAGGATTATTTTTTTAAGCAAATTGCAATCGTCGGGCGAAATGTCTTTCAACGGATTTCTTCCCGAAAACGCCGATTGTCCCGGTGAATCGGCCAAATCAGCGAGCGGAACTACAGTCGCTATCTTTCCGTAGTTTTCTGAATATATCTGCGTGCAGCCGGCCTGTTCTCAGCCTCACGTCTCCCCCCCCCCCCTCCTCCAGTTTAACCCCCAGCCGTAAATAAATACAAACACAGCTCGAGAAAGAATTTCCTAACCCTAATTAAAACTAGAACGGTCACTCGGTAGAGCGCATACCTTCGCATATCACAAGATTGGGCATTGAATTATGAACATTTTGGCATTAGTTGCATGCCAATTGGATAGAAATTGACCGCACTACGGTAGAAAGAAAATTTTGACTTTTTCATGACCTTGAACTTTGACCCGATCGATCCCAAAATCTAATCAAATGGTCCCCGGATAATAACCAATCATCCCACCAAATTTCATGCCATTCGGTTTAATATTTTTTGAGTTATGCGAGTAACACGCATACAAATAAATAAATAAATACACGGCGATCAAAACATAACCTTCCGCATTTTCAATGCGAAGGTAAAAAGTGGTAAAATCGCCCGACGCCTCTGAAAGCCTCTGCCCTGCTGCAGCTCGTTTAATAAACACGACACGAGGAGAGCGCTGCTCTCGAACTCACCGTGACCTCTGACTCTGCTGAGAGGCGGTAAAGGAGAAGAAGAATTCCCCTTGTGGGATCAGGAGGGGCTCGAGTAGTGCTTCACGACATGGTTGAAATCAACCCCCCCCCCCAAAAAAAGAGGACGTAAAACAAAAGGACCATTAAAAGATATCGTCGCCGCGGAAACAAAGCGGTCGGCTCTCGTACCTTTGAAAGCGTCCGTGGCTGCGGGAGCAAAGTTCTTGTCGGGGTGAAACTTGAGGGCCAACTTCCTGTACGCCTTCTTCAAATCTTCGTCGCAGGCGTCTTTGGAAACGCCGAGGATTTCATAAAAGTCCTTGCAATTCTTTATCCTGCAATAAATAAAGACAGACGTTGTTGTGTCGGCACACAAGGTTAGTAAACGTCATTGCTGCGTCACGGAGAGGCTCACCTGAGGACGCCCTGCCGCTGCTCCTCGGTGAAGCTCTTCTTGTCTTCGGCCCCGACGTTTCCCGCGTCCTCGTTCCCGGCGTGCCCGTCTCGCCAGCCCGCCGGCGGCGGCACGTGGTCGGCTTGCGGAGCGGCGGTGCCGCCTCCGTTCCTCACGATGGCGTCGATCAGCACTGCAAACGAGGACAAGGAGTCGGAGGTCAACTCGGGCGGACGCTGACAACGCAGAAGGTGTTGGTATCCGTGAAAATCACAGAGAATTATCTGTACCGGCCAACAGGAAATTGATATGGTCTCCCATTAAAATACAGATGAATGACACATTTAAAAAAAAGAAGGATGAATTCAAGCCTCCAGAACAGCTTCAATGCTCCTTGACATTAAACAAAGAAACATCTGAAGCTCTGATGGAGGGATGGACTCCATTTCCCTACAACTTATTTGTTGTTATTTGGTCATTTTGAAGGTGGAGGCCGCTCCTAAAATGTCTCATTGTGGCTTTAAGAGTTGAAGCTGAAGGCCAAAGTATTTGATTCACATGCATTTCATATTCTCAACATGCAGTGATTCCTTACACGGTTTGTGGAGGCATTTAATACTAATAATAATGCATTATAAATAATAATAATAATGCATCTTTTCATATATACAGTAATGAATAGAGTGATATTAACTGTGCATTGCACATCAAAAGTGTGTCACTACATGCTCACACACTGCTGTAAAATGGACCCTGTGACATTTCACTGCCTCCTGCATGTTGTGTTCAGGGAGCTCCAGTTTAATATACGACTCTTTAAAAAAAATCACTGTTTATGTTCCCGCGAACCCGATTATTAGGCGAGAGACAGCAAAGTCAGAGTGAACTACAAGGGGAAAGGGAGCCCTTAAAGTAGCAGCCCACACAGACATTAAGTATTAAACCCAGACAGCTACACGTTTGTCTAAAAATAGCAACGCACGCGACATTAAATCTGCGAAATACATTTACAGTTCATACAAAAAACAAGGGGGGGCAAGCTGCCTCGTCGACCGACGTTAGCCTGTCAAGAGCTGCCATTGCAGAATGTGCGTCAGCTCTATATTCCTGTACCTCTGGCCCGGGTGCTGGGGTGAATGTTCTGGGCTTCGTACAGCAGCTGCAGCGCCCGGTCCGTCCGGCCCGACCGTAAACACAGCTTCGCCTTCTCGACCAGCCGGTCCGCCTCGTCTTTGTCCATTTTGTCAACGGGTGTCAACAGTCGCTGGTGCGGCTCTCGCGGTCTCTGCGGAGGTCTCGGTCCGGTCTGCGCAACGTGTGCGTCGGTATCATATGGCCCGAGCTAGCCCGGGCGTTAGCTTTGGTTTCAGATAGCTGCGGTTACCCGTTAACTTGTCGCCCAGAAGCAGCTTCGCGCTATCCGATTTGCGGACGACGGCGGTTGGTGTCGCGCTGCGAACGGGCCGGCGCCATTTAAAAAAATATTTTATTTCATTTTTTTGTTTTAAATGCCTGAAGGTCTGAACGATGGAGTGTTTTTACAGTCCGGCTTTTTTAGCGAGTGTTTAAGGGGGGGGGGGCACCCTGTTAAACTACACTGGACCTCCCGAGCTGCGATGGAGGAAAATACGTCACTTCCGGTGGAGGGAGCTGTGAAATTATCGAGATTTTTTTTTTTTTAAAGGCTCTTATGAGTCAAAACGGCATTTTTCGTCAGTTTTGTTTACAAGTTAGTTAATTAATTTTGTTTATACCATTATTTTTTCTGTCAATGATCTAATAATACCAAGAAACCCCCCAGTAGGTTGAGCAACATCAGCAGGTGTAGAGTGATGCTGCAGCGTTCAAGGTCTTTTCATTTAAAGGTATATCCCCGTGATGTGTGGTGCATTCACGTACCGATGAGGGAGGGCTAAATACAAAATGGTCGGAGTTTTTTGGGTTTGTTGTTATTTTTATCCATCAAGTGATGTATACATTGCTGCCTTTGACTGCAGTGGCAGAATGAGCAGATATTTTTAAATTAACCAATATAACTACATTTAACTAATATTATGGTAACATTACAGAAAATGACAAATAGTAAATATCTCTGTATCAATTAAGATGTTTAGGCACATCTAAATCATATTATTTTGTTTCCGATGTGATATAAGTTTTTGATAATCAACCTGAATATACAAGGTTGGCTACACTGGACACAAATAAGGTATCCAATTATTTTTTAGGGGATATCTGTCATGACAAAAGTGAGTTAGAAACTATGCAACACATTTTTTTGTTCATGCATATTTTATTCAAGAGTAAAAAAATGTGATTTGTCCCATAGGGCATGCTTACAATGTGTGTATCATTTAGGAAGTCAAATGCCAAAACATATTTCCATAGATAATAAAAAATGTTGCAAGTTAATATCCATTATATTTGTTTTGTTGAAATATGCATGTAAGACCATAACAAGAACCAGAAACAGAGGAAGGAAAAATAACCATAAGCTAGTTTGTAACAATAATAATATCAGCAGTAAATATAACCAGAGTACACTGTTTCCTGTTAAACGAAAGTGCGACACGTGATTTTCTTAAGTGTCCGAATCATTTACATCTGAAAACCATGCTATCATGCTTTGGCAGCCTGAAAGTTGCTTTTCACTGAGATTATATTCATTCACACTATTGAACATTTTTTTGTACATCAGTACAACCGGAAAATAAAAGTAAACACAAGGCATCACACCTTTTTCAGAAGGGCATCTCTGCATACAATAAATCAATATAAAATGAAAAGCAGTGGTAATAAATAACAGAATTTTTAAAAAAATGGACAAAAACAAACAAAGGAAGCCTATTTATAAAATGTATAAAACAAGACAAATAAAACTACAAATGTAATTCAAAAAAATAAATTAATTCAAGTTTTTCTAATTGAAACACAACGATCACAATTATAATCTCACGTAACAATTAGGAACTTAATTGCATGCATTGATGCATTCCGTACCATAGATGCTGTGTTAAAAATCACCTTCTTTCCGTCCTTAATTTGCATACCACTTTTATCATTAAATAGAAAGATGGAATATAAAGTAGAAAAAATATGAATGTATGAAAGGAAATTCGAGAAATTTATGTGACGGTAAGTGTCGGGTTTCACTCGTATCAAATTTCCCTAATAATTTGTTTTATTTTGAAAGAACGAGAATGTTTCCTGCTTTAATTTAGTTTATTTTCTTATCTTCTTCCGGTCATTTGGACTTAACTGCTGGATGTTCGATGTGGATCACAGTGTGGTTGCACTTTGTCACTCAAGTTTTTCTCAGGCCTCTTTCTCCACTGTAACATCAGATGAGATTAGAAAAAGATTGAAAAACAAGAATTTATATGCGATGTACACACATTGATGCAATATGGGCGGATTAATAAACGCAACCGCGCTCAGATTTAATGAAGGAGTGACCTCTGGCGGCTTTGAACTAATCCAAGATCAATTTCAGTGAGAAAAAAAATCACATTTATACCTCAAAATAAGCATTAATGAATTAAAACTCTGCTTTGGATACAATCTTCACATTTCTTTAAAAAAATTCTCGATGCATGCTTATTCAAAATGACACAGCGGTGTGTTTTGTTGCTAAATAATAAATATTTCAAATATATGCATTCACAAATTTGTAGAATTTCCCTGTGAAATAGTACTTTGTTTGGCTCGTAGAATTCCCAGCAGGGCAAATTGTGCAATAACTAAAAGGGCGATGATGTGTTCTTTTACTGGAGCGACAAGCAGGTGATACATAAGCAGGAAGTGTGTGTGTGTGTGTGCGACACAGCACGACACGTCCCAAAAAAGTTCAAAATGACTTCTTCTTTTTCCCCCTGTGTGGTCCAGAGACGTGTGTTAACGCCGCTTTGTTGCATCATAGCGAAGCAGAGGAGATGAGAGACAAGACTCCTTCAGGTGAAGGATGTTTCAAGTGTATATACTTTCCAGAAAAGTGTGTGAGATTATAGCTCGATTAAAAATGCCATGCTTTTCTTAAAACGGTTTAATTGAGAGGAAGAACTAATTCATTTAAGGATGATCCGGATGAAAATATATAAAAAAACGTTGCATCCTCATGCTCATTCTTTTTTTTGGTGCCGTTTTCAAACCTTCTGAATGAATCTTTAATATGTGATTAAAATAGTACCCACAATTTCACCCCAAAATATGCTCTTTTCACCCCCTCCCTTTTCTTTCCTCGTCCCCTCCGAGTTACTTCTGGCTAGGAGATGACTGATAGTGTGGGGAGGAGAGGAAAAGAGACCCCTGCAGGATGATAGCATCTTACCTCGAGGTAAATAAATAAATAATAAATAAAACGTCACCGGTAAGATTGCTCTGCAAGTTTTAAGAGGTTCGCATTTAGCTTTTTTTCTTCTTTTTCTTTCTTTCAAGTGGCGTGACTTTTTAATACAAAACCTGGGAGGGCAAACGAGATTATTTCCCCCCCTGCCCATGAAGTGAAATTGTGAGTGATATATATATATATATATATATATAGATATTAATATTCAAATATATATATATATTATATATATATATATAATAAACATTTTATAAAACAGTATAACATGGTTTGGTGTGCCATGGATACTGCAGTAATGCCCCCCCCCCCCCCCGTGGTGAAGAAGCAGACAGGTGTCAGCACTCAGAACAACGCAACGCCCGAACAGCCTGCGACCGGACCGACACACAGCAGGCGGCAACGACTCTCACGCACACACTTCAGTCAAGTTGCAGCCCTTCTAGGCCTCTCCACCTCCCTGACCTCCGCTGTGAACCCAAAGCTCCTCCCCCAGCTCCTCCCCCTTTCCTCCCCATCCCTGTGCGATGAAAAAAACAAAACATTTTTTTTCCCGCCCGCTTTTTTGTATTTTTTTGTTTGTTTAGTTTTTGCTGCAGATTATTTCCTCACGTTCCGTCTGCTGCGGTGGGGGGGGTGGGGGGGGGGGCGGGGGGGCCGTGGTTTTATTTCTATGTTCGTGAGGCCTTGAATTTTCACGATCTCGGGCAAAAGTCTTTGCTGCACGGCGCAAAACAGCTGCACGGGTGTTCTGAGGCTCGGAGACGGCGCATCACTGGACGTTGCTGTTGTCGTCCGTGCCGTTCGCCTCCGACATGTTCATCTTGCCCATGGAGTGACCCACGTGGTTCACCCCGTCCTTGCGGGGCGGCATGCGCTCGTTGATGCGGTCGAGGCCCTTGGCCTCGGCAAAGCTGGCGATCTTGTGCTGCGGGGAGAACCCACGGATGGCTGGAAAGAGAAGAGCACACACGTGAAGGCATCACGCTCACCTGGCCACGGGCACAGTGCCAGAATATTACCCGATATTAGATGTTCCTTTATTGGTCCCACAGTGGGGAGATTGCAGGATTACAGCAGCGGGTGCACATTGAACAGTAGTAAAGATTTAAGAGAGATACAAATAAAATATAATAATTTATAAAACTTTTTTAAATTGTAATTAATTAATTTTTATTTTTGGTTTTCAAAAGGATTATTTATAAAACAATTGTTGAGGGTTATAAATGTGATTGAAACGTATGTATATGGAAGATGTATTTACATATATATATATATTTCTTTATTATTTTTCTTTATTTTATATTAATTTTCAGATTAATTTGATTATAATAATTTAGGATAGGAATATATACGCATTTTTGCTTCTACCTTTACCTTTTCAGTCTTTCTGTTTTGTATATTATATAGAATAATATTGTATTGTATTGCAATGATTGACTGAATAAAATACACAACAAATACACAACAACAATAACAATATTAGATACACAGAATTGTATATCATGTCACATCGAGTTTTTTTAAACCCCTAAAATATAAATCTGGGTAACATACCACCTGTATCTGCCTTTCAGTTACATCAAAGAACCGGGGTTACGTTAATAACCCAACGACTCCTTGTGACGCTTGTTTTGATGCACAAACTATATTAAAAAGGCCAAAACGGAGTTGGAAAAGTCTTTAAAGTATTAAAATAAAACTTTTTTTGTTTTTGGTAGTCGTCATTAACAATACTTGTGCATTTATAAGCTGCTGCTCGCTGCCTACTTTCATACAGGAAGAGCAGATTAACATAAAAACTGCCCGTCCATCAACCGACATCCTGTGGTTTTACACATTATTTACCCCAGTATTCAGTTTCAATAGAAAATACATCAAATAAAGATGAAAGATGTCCACACAGTCCTGTGACTTGAAGCATTTTTATAATGTTTTCTTCTAAAATATCTTTAAAAAAATATGGGAGCAAAATTGCAGCCAACAAACTTCCTCTCATTGTGAAAAACAATAAATGATATGTAGGATATACTGTATACATGAACATATATATATATATACATATATATATATATGTGCGTTAGAGCTGGAAATTAGTGAGACATTATTATTTTATCCATATCCAGAGGACCTGAGGCTTCATGGTGCATATTCCATGTCTCTGGTCTGGAACATGTTTTTAGGAGCAGGTGGAGGCCGTTTACAAGCGAAAAACAAAGAGTTATTGTAGTTGTGCGTCTCTTAGCGGCACTTTGCGGTGTCGTCATATGTCATAAACCTGCCTTTAAAAAAGCGTTTCCTTTTTATTGAACCTTTCCTTCAATTTCCTTCTTCCAGTTTGTGTCGTATATTATATTCACAAGAGTATGTAACTGTGTAATGTTCCTTCTGGTCACATGACGTCTTTTCTTCCGCCCATCCTGGAGAGGGACCTTCCTCTGTTGCTCTCCTGAAGGGTTCTTCACTTTTTTCCCTTCCTTTCTGATCTGATGTGAGGTCAAAGGTCACGGATGTCTTAAAAATGTGTCATTTGTGATATTAGGCTGTATAAAATAAACTGAATTGAATTGAAAAGAGTGTTCCTAAGTATGCAGCGGTTAGTGTCATCTCCCGCCCCGTTACCTCGGCCAATCAGAACCTCATTAGCTCCGCCCCCTGCAGGTACCACTAAATCCTCAGGCGCACATTAGCAAAGACGACAGCCATCAGCATCAAAGTGTCGCCGTGAAATGTCCGAGGATGCTTAATGGAGGTTACTGTTGTGTGTGCATGACGTGTTAGTGGCGGGTCTGGTCTCTGCAGCACCCTGACAATGTGGGGAGGGGGTGTTGAAGATGGGGGGGGGGGGGGGGGGCAAATGTTTACCTTCTCTATCCTCATCGGTCGTCTCGATGGCTTCAATGGCTTCAATGGTGGCTGAGGGTGGAGGGGAGGAGGAGGAGGAGGAGGAGGAGCAGGTTACTCCCGATAAAGCCATGCAAATGTTTTTAAAAAACCGTCATAAATGCAGCCCCCGCAGCGGAGGGGAAGAGGCGCTCGGCGTGAGGCCGGATGAGAGATACATGTTCACTGGCAACGCAGCCAAACTCAGGAGAACGCCATGCTTTAATAATGCCGAGGGAGAATTAGTGTCAATCTTGGGTTAGGTCTGAAAAAAACAAAAGAAATATATAATTTGATCCACAGAGAGAGAGAGAGAGAGAGAGAGAGAGCGGAGGACAGATATATTAAGACAGACAGCGTAATATAATGAGGCGAGGCTGTAATGGACTTTAGGTAAGAAGGCATAAATTACTTGTTCTGGCGTTGCTCTAGATATTTAAGATTTCCCAAATGAGTCCAGTTTGAAGTTGGTGTAAAATAATTGCTTGCCGTCAGCCCACCAGCAGTGACACAGTAGTTATGAGGAAACCACACCGCCAGGACCGGGCCAGGCTGCGACCAATGAGCCGGCCTGAACCGGAACGACCCGAGGTCAAGGTCAAACGCGAACGCCCCGCCTCGCCGAGTATTTAGAGTCATCATCGCGCAGCAGGGGGCCAACAGTTATGGATTTATGGTTTTTGTGTGTGAAAAGTGAATGTTGTCGAGCAGGGGTGTCAAACTCGTGTGCACCGGGGGCCAAATCAGCATCATGGCCGCCCTCTTAAAGGGCCGGAAACACTTTATAAACTCCTCGAATATATTGTTAAATAACTGTCTTTGCATTTGTTTAGTTTATTTGAGTGTAGACATAGTGTACATAAGGAAACATCTCTAATATTTCAACATACATCCATTTAATCTTAAACCTTCAAAATAAAAGCACGGGATATTTTTCTTCAATTTCTTTGGCCGGATTCGCGTTGTAGAGATGGCTAAAGCTTGCTAGCTCTCTCACAGCTTTCTGCTAAACAAATATAACATCGAGACAGATATTTATCATATATTTCTTTGTAGACCGAGCTTATGAGTAAATAATAGATACGTGAGACTTGGATTTCCATGTCGCTCTGCGTCTGCTGGATGTCTAAATATGTAGGCTAACGCGTTAGCGTACTTAGCTTAGCCCCCTATGGGTAAGAAATGAGTTTGCATCAAGTTTATGGATCTTAAAGGGATGGATCTTATTGTATATAATATGGAAAAGCAGTTTTAGTTTAGTTTAGCTTTCTTCCATAGCTTACACGCGATTAGAGCTAAGAGGCTAACGCCGAAGCTTTCTAGCTGCTCTACATTTAGAGCTCCAGGTGCGTCACGAAACCAATTGGAAGACACACAGAATTTTAGTTTAGCATACACTACCGTTCAAACGTTTGGGATCACTTAGAAATGTCTTTATTGTTCAAAGAAAAGCACTGTTTTTTTCAATAAAGATAACATTAATCAAAAATACACACTATACATTGTTAATGTGGTAAATGACTATTCTAGGTGGAAACGTCTGGTTTCTAATGAAATATCTCCAGAGGTGTATAGAGGCCCATTTCCATCAACTATCACTCCAGTGTTCTAATGGTACATTGTGTTTGCTAATCGCCTTAGAATACTAATGTCTGATTAGAAAACCCTTGTGCAATTATGTTAGCACAGCTGAAAACAGTTATGCTGGTGATATAAGCTACACAACTGGCCTTCCTTTGAGCTTGAAGTTTGAAGAACAAAATTAATACTTCAAATATTAATCATTATTTCTAACCTTGTCAATGTCTTGACTATATTTTCTATTCATTTGATAAATAAAAGTGTGATTTTTCATGGAAGACACGAAATTGTCTGGGTGATCCCAAACTTTTGAACGGTAGTGTATATTGTTAAATAAGTGACTAAAAGGGTTTAGAGGGCAGACGGAAAGAGAGAAACAGAGAGAGGTAACACCGAGGACTGAGAATGGCGATGAAGAAATGTTCCAAAAATGAGATGGCGTGAAGAAGGAGGAGAGGAAAGACTTGTGCCGCTCCCTGCACTCACCACTCTGCAGCGTCTGCTTGCCTCCGGAGAGGACCCCGCTCGGCAGCATGCCAGTGGGCGTCAGGCCTTTGAGCGTCAACACATTCTCACTCTCCTCTCTGCAGGAAACACGAGAGGCAACGTCACTGAAGCCCCATCCAAACAACACACACACACACACATGTGGGAACTTCAAAGTCTATACCTGAGGACGGAAAACATTTTGGCCATTTTCCCGATCGCGCGGATCTTGTTCTTGATCACCTCCTTGCGAGCTGCAGCTGCATTGGCTGCAGAGGAACACACGAGACAGCCGGTCAGCGTGGCGTTCAGGGTCCTTTGACACATTCGATGTACGTTTCCTGATGCACGAGCTCCTCTGATGATAGTCACATTTATTATAAAACACACTGTTATTAGAGGCTATTGTAACGCATTCGATACGGTAATTATATGCCCACGTGACTCCGGACTGGAGGCAGTCAGACATCTTATTTATTGGCTTATTTCATGCAATAAACATAACAAAACGTTATTTTTAAATCTCCGATGAACTTTCGCTGCTGTTTTTGGTCTTATTTTACGAGGCGAGATCACGTGACAATTTACTGCATGTGTTGTAACACTAAGCCGGTGTAGGAAAAAAAGAAAGAAAGAAAGAAAGGCGATGACGTCATTAAAAGCAGATTAAAAGACGATAATTTTCGGCCTGTTTTTTTCTCTCGTGCCTGTTCGGGATCAAACTTTTAAAAAATTTGACGCAAGCCCAAAATCCAGCCCAAAATATGCCGATCTCCATACAGACCTCCGACTGTATGGAGTCTGAATGTAACCCAATGTAAAGTGTAAATGAGACATTAGCATGTGGTGTAAATAACCCAATGGAAGGTTTATTGCCTGTTTTGTATTTTCCTTATTGGTTTTGATGTTTGCCTTTTGAAATTGTATTGTATGAAGAATCTATAGAGATTTTAATCCACTTCCTCTCTCATAGCTAAATCAGACTTTTATTTTGAAAAGGTAAAAGGAATCGCAGTTTTGTTTTACTTTGAAATGCAAACTCGACGGCTACGGATCTCATCACAGACTGATGCGCATTTATACATTTAATTAAGTTTACTAAGTTTAATAAGTTTAGTTCATGAATTGTGACCCAAAGGAAAAAAATAAAGAAGTAATTTCCCCAGCAGTATGTTTCATAACACTTCATATACGGGGATCTGTTAAAGGTTAAAGCATTTCATTATCCACAAAGCCTCTTACCATCAAATATCTCCTCTTCCTCATTTATCATGAGCTCGTCATCGGAGCAGATGCTCAGCACGTTCACCAGCATTTCTGTGACTGGGGGGGGGGGGGAAAAGAGAGAGCCGAAGTTATGAGGCAAAGTTTATTAAAAACATATTTAATGTCCTGATTAAAAACATATTTAATGTCCAGTCTCCGGTCCCGATACCTTTCTCCCCGACGAAGGGCAGAGACCAGGTGAACACGTCCATGAAGTTGGGCAGCCAGTAGGGATGAGGGGAGCAGTTGAACTGTCGGATGTTCATCACGTTGTTCTCATATTTCAGAACTGCAGCTGTGGGGAGGAAGAAGAAGAAGAAGGAGGAGGAGGAGGAGAAGGAAAAGAAGGAAGAGAAGAAGGAGAAAAAGAGGAAGGAGAAGAAGAAGAAGAAGGAGGATGAGGAGAAGGAAAAGAAGAGAAGAAGGAGAAAAAGAGGAAGGAGAAGAAGACGTAGAAGAAGAAGAAGAAGAAGAAGGAGGATGAGGAGAAGGAAAAGAAGGAAGAGAAGAAGGAGAAAAAGAGGAAGGAGAAGAAGACGTAGAAGAAGAAGGAGGATAAGGAGAAGAAAGAGAAAGAGAAGAAAAAGAAGAGGAAGGAGAGTCCAAGGAAAAGGAAGGAGAAGAGGAAGACGGAGAAGAAGAAGAAGAAGGAGAAGAGAGACAGTAGAGTTAAATGTACTCATAGTCCTGTTAATATATATATATATATATATATATTGTCATTTGTTTACTTTCTCTGTTTTAGTTTCATCAGTATTATTATTATTATTATTTAGAGTTTCTTTTAATTACCCTACGTCCCGATACGATGATTAATCAATACACAATAAGAATAGATTTGTATCTCATTAAGTTTGGCGTAGTGAGGGAGTATGCGAGTGTGTGGTTGGGCGAGAGAGAGAGAGAGCGAGAGAGAGAGAGAGAGAGAGCGAGAGCGAGAGAGAGATAGAGAGAGAGAGAGAGAGAGCGAGAGAGAGAGCGAGGGAGAGAGACCTCAAGAACATGACCAGGATGCAAACGGAGCTGCAAACTGAATCAAAGATGAATATAACATTTAAAACCGAGCCGCTCTGACCTTTGTTGTTGTAGACGTCCAGGTAGTTGGGCGCTGAGAAGATGGTGATGAGGGACGGGAAGCCGGTGGTCTGACTTTTGCGGTACATCCGGTACCTTCGGAGGCGGAGACAGACAGACCGTGTGTTATTGTGTAAAGTGTGTATTGTTGTGCGTCTGTGTCCTGTGGGGACGACATACCCTGCATCTTGTGCTTCATGAGCTCGAATAATGGATAAGAGGTTGTTGCTCTGCAGGAACTCGCACACGGCCGGGTAACTGCAAGAGAGTCAATGGAAATGGGGTTGAGAGACGTTCCTGGAAAAAAATATATGCTTTTCATGGACTGTAAAATAAAAAATAAAAAAAAGTACAAATTAATTAAATTGAAGCACGCAGAATTTGACGGCGATTAAAACACAGTTTCTTCCTTTCATCCTGCCGGTTACTAATTTCACATCCAGTCTAACTCACCAAGAAAAATGAGCACCAGACGTATCGCTCATGAATGCATTAATGAAAGCTGAGGATGATGCAAGAGCGTGCAAACCTGTTGCCGACGGAGACAAACTACCCCCCCCCCCCCAAGCTGAAGGAAGGGAAGCCTGAGAGGTAGAGCTCACGACTATGACCATGTGATATTATTTCAGTTTTTCTTTTTTGATAAATGTGCAAACATTTCTACATTTCTGTATTTTTCCGTCCAGACGGGCTGCTGCGTGAACATTAATGAGAATTAAAATAAACTTTTTTGATTTTTAGCAAATGGCTGCAATGAAACAAAGAGTGAACGTGTTAAAGGGGTCTGAATACTTTCCGTACCCACTGCATGTCATATATCAAACATCGTTTCAAACCTCCAAAGTCAGAATGTTGTCTCCTTTTGAAAGGAATAATATTGTTTTCCACACTTTATTTCCGCTGCTGCTGCCCAAATTTCACAGCTTAATTCATCTTGTCACACATATGAGTGTAAATATGTAGACTGCTAATGTGAGTATTTTGTTTAAAATATATATTTCAATAGTTTTTTGCTTCTTCTTCTGATGATTTTGATGCGATTGATCGCTATTATTAGGTATTTTATTGTAATATTTTTTATTGGGACGTGTCTCTTGATATGGATTATTATGTGTCCAATGGCTGCGTTGCCGAAGTTACATCCTCGAGGTTTTTTTTGGGCCAGATGGACAAAGAGCTGTCCCGAGGAGGAAGACGACGACTTCCTATCAGACCATTAGTTGCATAATGGCGGATATCAGAATACGGAGCAGCTGTAGGACCAGAAAGAAAATGAAAACATAAGATCCCTCACAGAAAAAACCTCCGACCTGTCACACGGGGAGGGACACGCCGTCTGAATTCGGGACACTTCCAGCCGCAGTGTGAACGCAGCCTCTCCGTCTCGCAGCTCGCTCGCCGCGGCCGTTATGTAATACCTCGAAGGTTGTGTTATGTCACTCGCTGTACATCAGATTGAGTTTCCTCAGAGGAGGAACGACACTTCGATTCTCTTTTAACGCGTTGGCGCTCTCAAGTCGGCAACACCTCAATCCGTCCTTTGTGATTTCTTAATATTTTTTCAGATTCCAGATTGAACATCAGACGAGATGAAACATCCTCAGATCCGTTTACCCGCTTAACGACGTGCCTATCAATTTTTTTTAATTTTATTGTATACTTGATATTTTATTATATTTTATTTTATTTATTTATTATTTTTACAGAAATACAACCTTTCAAAGTAAGAATGCATAATAATAATAAAACATACAAATAAATCTGAGCAAATATGAGGAGCTAAAAGACAGGTTTTCCTTTCTAAATGATATAAAAGGAATATTTCAGAATGGTTGATTACTTCTCTGACCATATGACTAATAATCAATAATAATGTCAGACAACAGCAAAAGTGTCCATCACAATTGACCATGGCCAAGGTGACGCTTTTATTTTGAAAGTCAGATATTTAACTCACAGTTATAAACTTGAGAAAAGCAAATATGAGAAGCTAAAATGATTGTTTTTTCTATCTAAATGATCCAAAAGGAATATTTCAAAATGGTTGATGACTCCTCTGACCTTTTGACTGAAAATCAATAATGTCAGAAGTGTCCATCACAGTTGACCGTGGCCAAGGGGACGCTTTTATTTTGAAAGTCAGATATTTAACTCAGTTATAAACTTGAGAAAAGCAAATATGAGAAGCTAAAAGAATTTTTTTCCTTTCTAAATGATGAAAAGGGAATATTTCCAAAGCTTTGATGACTTCTCTGACCATATGACTGATAATGAATAATGTCAGATAACAGCAATTGAGCGGGGCCAAGGAAACGCTTTTCTTTTGAAAGTCAGATATTGAACTCATTTGAGGGTTTAGAAGAAATATGAGAAGCTAAAAGACATTCTTTCCTTTCTAAATAACGAAAAGGGGATATTTCCAAAGTGTTGATGACTCCTCTGACCTTTTGACTGATAATCAACAAACTGCTTCGACCCCAGTCACTTTCACTTCTCCACACATCGTCCTCTCTCCCTTTTCAAAACACTTTCTTACACTCGCTGCCATCAAACTTTCACCGAGTGTTTAAAATATTGAAAGTGCTCAAAGGTTTTGGACCGGAAAGAAAGAAAAAAACCCAAGGAGGCTGCTTTGCCCTGAGCAACTGGCGAAACTGTGCCATCCTCATATATAAATATATATATAAATATATATAAATATATATATCTAGGTCACCTATAATATCCCCTCAGTGGCCGGTATATAAATTACAAGAATAGCTGCGTTACACACTAACCTGGATACGCGTTAACTCTTTCCACTGAGGCTGACCCCGCTAGAACTTTAAAATGTTATGCAAGTGTTTCCATTAAAAAAAACATCTACACTGCATTTCCAACTTCTAAATAAGGGCGAATTTTTTAAATGTTTGCATCAATCTTTAATCACAATTATCTTTTTTTTTGCCAAAGCTACAAAGAACAAATGGCACGTCATAACAGAAATACAGATGCAGCCGAGCGCTGGGTGCTAATTCAGTTTCTGGTCCGCTCAGACGGTATTTATTGATTACTGTGAGGGAACACAGTACACACAGTACACACAGTACACACAGTACACACACACACACACACACACACACACACACACACACACACATTGCTTGCCTGCGGCTCACATTCCTTCTCTCCCCTTTTGTGATAACACACACACACACAATTTAAGTGTCGGTGAGCCTGTGAGAGCGCGAGAGAGAGAGAGAGAGAAATCTGATAAGTGAGTATAAGAGCGAAGGAGACAGAGCGAGAGAAAGATGGAAGTGCTGTGTGGCAAGTTTGAAAGTGAGAGTTTTTTGTTTTTTTTACTTTCCCTTAAGAAAATCCATCTGTCGGGCTGCCGGTCATCACATAAATATCCTAAACTATAATCTACTGAGCAGAATCACTTGTTCTAATTGTCATGCCTGCAGTTGCTGCTTCACTCTTAATAATAATTACATGGTTACGTGTTATGTAACTTCACACATAGCAGAGTCCCATATGATATCATCAGAAGGGATAAATAAGATATATATGATATAAAAGCTACATGTAAAAACCTCTTTAAGACACCGGCGGATTTGTTTTGAGTTTTTTTAAATCTCATAAAAAGAGGGCGGGGCTTGAGAATAATTTAACATGTATAGCATAGCCAGTCCACAGCATCCCCCATATGACATCATCAAAAGGGATAAATAAGATATATATGATATATAAGCTACATGTAAAAACCTCTTTGTTTTGAGGTTTTTTTATCTCACAAAAAAAACGGGGGGGGGGGGGGTCTTGAGAATATCTTCTACAATGCATCCATTCAGTCGTTCACAACAACACGAGGCTACAATTTAATAGGAGAACCGAGCAGTCGGCATTAAGTGCAATAAGTTGCATCTTTTTTTTCCAAATATTCCTCTGAGAAACTAGCAATTGCACGGCAAAAAAGAGAGTAAAAAAACACGCCGGCCAATGCATCGGTGTGTGTGTGTGTGTGTGTAGTTCACGTATCGGAGCGATCAGTCATTGTCAGAACGAAGCCTAAAGTCAAATAACCCAAAGTGTATTTGATTGCATTTCAACGTACGCCTTCTTTTTCCTCTCAAACGGAGAAATTTCTCAGATGGAGATTTTTTTTCTTCTTCTTGCATTTCCCCCCGAAAAATTCCCCAGGAGTGTGAGAGTGTGTGTCTGTGCGCCGCGTACACACCGAAGAGTTGGCAAGTGTCATAATGATGGAGAGGCAAGTTTGAGAGTGAAGGCAGGACAAAGCCACGGGGAGATGGATGACTCTCACAGCAGCTTCCTCCACACTCATCCTCACTCAGCGGCTCTCTCGCTGCCAGTGGAGGCTCCTACTGGGTGACCATTTCACTTTTTTAACCCCAGCTTCTTTTTAGGAATAATTTCCGCGTTTAGAATAAAAGTGAACACATGTGCGAACACTCCAGATGTGTAAATATCAGCCTTTATGTTGCTGGTTCAGATAAAATGAAGACGGCACTCAGCACACATTATTTCTTTGGAATGATGCGGCCGAAAGGTATAAACTTCCTCGGCGTTATAGCACAATATATGAAGAGTGGCTCTGCAAAGTTTGACTTTGAAAAAGCGAAGCAGAACTAAATTAGAGCCTCGTTAGTGAAGACGGTTTGGGCGAGGGCTCCAAAATGGGGACATTGGGCACATCTGTGCCATTTGAGTTTTCTCATGGACCAGACTATATATTTTACTTTTATATTACTAATGGGGTTCATGGAAATACAGAATACAAAAAAATATATATGTATTTAATTTTTAAAATAATTTAACAGCAATAAAAAGGGGCGGAGTTAAAACTCCCAGAAAACCTGCTTATTTTGCTTTTGTAAACTCAAAGTAACGTGGCAAACTTGTTTCTTGCCTCTGTGGAAATATATCATGAAAAAAAACAGAAAAGGACTTCTAACCAAATTTCCATGACCACATTATTTTGAAATCACGGTGTACACATGAAAAAGTGACCGTACGAACCCTGTATTTAATTATCCGAGACAGACGTCCCCCTCGTCGCTTCCCTTCGCAAACGCACCGCGATGAGAACTACCTGTGTTCATAATGTGAATCTGAACCGTGGTTTCATAACTTAACTTAATTTCTTCTTCTGCAGAGGACTTTACTTTTTGTAATTTGAGCAGCACTGCAGCTCCTACACAGGGGAAGGAGGGAGGATGGAGGGATGGAGGGAGGATGGAGGGAAGGTGTGTGTGTGTGTGTGTGTGTGTGTGTTCTGTTCTGTTCTAAGCCTTCATTAAGAAAACTCTCACCACAACTGCAACCTGAATCTCGTCTCCTCGACACCACCAGCCTCTCCTCCATCTCAAAAACAATATCCAGGGAGCGCTCACTCCTCCGTTCTTTCGAGGTCGAATAGTTGCATAACACAAGCGGTTATCCCAATTTGCCTCGCCATTATATTCCACTCTATATTACTCTACATTTGTTGTATTTGACTCCCGGTTCACCCGGCTAATCCTTCTGTTTGCTACAATCTGTTCTGTAAGTTAAAAAAAAAAGACAAAATCTCTTTTTCAACAACAGTTGTTCACCTCAAGGCGATCCGACCCATTCACACAGACACAGACTCTGTCTACCGGCTTTGAGGATACCTCGGCTTTCATCTTTTAGTGCACTTCCTACCTTATCCCCGCCATGGCGTGTGTCTATTGCTTGTTTTGTTCTTTTTTTCCGTCTATTTTGAACATCTATTTTAGATTTTAAGTGAGTTTTTCCTGCTAATCTCCCGAAAGATTAAATCAAATGTCATCGTCACTGATTATCTTTTAATGGCTGTCCTTTTTTTCTTCTCTCTACCATCTTCTTTTATATAAACCAGTGGTTCTCGACCTGTTTTTTAGTGCTGTACAGGGAAATATGTGTACGGCCATGTACCCCTTAACCAGCACAACGGACTTTTAGTTTGAAAAAATATGTAATACACAGCGCTGGGCCATCAGGTTCTGATTTAGAATATAATATATATTATATTTAATTGAATAAGTACTATTTCTAAAGGATTTTTTAATGGATACTAATTTTAAATATATTTAGAAAAATCTCACATACCCCCTGGAGTACCTTCACGTACCCCCAGGGGTACACGTATACCCCCAACTAGTTTTGTGATTAAAAAAAACAGCACAATGGATTTTTGGTTTTAAAAATATGTAATACACATCAGGTTCTGATTTAGAATATAATATAAATTAGATTTAATTGAATATTTATTAAATAAGTACTATTTTTAATGGATGCTAATTTTAAATATATTTAGAAAAATCTCACATACCCCCTGGAGTACCTTCACGTACCCCCAGGGGTACACGTATACCCCCAACTAGTTTCATGATCAACTCCCCCCCAAAAAAGAAGGTTGATTTGTTTTTTTCCGTCTGTATGAGGCAGGATTTATCGTTGCAGTGTGAGTTGCAAGCTTTCATTCTTTTTAAAAACTAAAGTGTAACTAGAGACCTTCAACGAGTCGCGCGGGCCGAGCTAATGGAATCAGCGCGCTACGCGATCGGCTCTCGGTGGAGGCGATTGGCGCGAGCGCTACGTTTTCCAGACTTTTTGGGTGCATGAAAGCAACACCGCAATGCATCATTTGGTGAACTTTGTTAATGTTGACGCAGCCGTGTTCCTCCGATAGTTTTAAAAGGTGTGACACTTGAAGAAAGCGGCTCACCTGTAGAAGTAGGAGCAGCCTCGCACCGTGTTGTGGCTGAAGTACTCTTGGGTTTTCTCGTTGCCGAAATCCTCCAGAGGGTCGGCCCACAGCAGGTCGCACATGGGCCCGAAGGCCGGCGGCTCCTTGAACCGATCCAACTGAGCACGCCGGAGCAGAAAGGTTTAGGAAGAATTGGGAAAAAAGACGACCGGTGTCGATTAGACCCGGGTAACGCTGAAGCGGCGTGTTTTTAAAATGATCAAATGAATCCCGTATCCTGGTTCTACACACAGCAGATGCTATCGTCCCCCAGAAACCTTTATCTCAGTTACATTTTGTACCTTTTTAATGTCGTCTAAGGTGTGTATTTCAGGTGAGAGGCCGCCGTGGACGCACAGAAACTGCTGATTCATGAGCGCGGCCAGGGGGAGGCAGTCGAACGCGTCCATACACGAGTCGTACACCTGCTCCGAGTACTTGATTTTACCTGGCAGAAGAAACACGAGGAACGAGCCGCGTCATTGACGTCAAAAGAACCCGAAATAAGTACATTTTTACACATACAACTAACATTGCATGATGGGTAGTTATTGTGAAAGATTACAAAACATTGAAATCATTGCAAGGAGAAAGTAGCCAATGATGCTTTTTTGTCTAAGGACATATGTTGAATAATATGCAAAACAAAGCAGATGTATGAGTTTACATTTTCTATTGTTTATAGACAATTATTTTCCCTTTTTCGTGTGTCGTCATGCAGAATTAACTTTACACGGGGCATTACTTGTATTCTCTACAGGCTATATGACATCAGCAAGACAAATATATAAACAAATATATAAACAAATATATATATAAATATAATTAACATTGATAGGTACTCACATTCTTGTTTGAAGGTGAAATATTCTGTCAAATGTCTACATTCATGATTTCCACGAAGTAAAAATAGAGTCTTTGGATAGAGGATTTTCAGCGACCAGAGGTATAAAACACACTGTCAAAAAAAAACACAACAACAAATCAATTAACTGTATATATATGTAAATATATGAAGCTTTCTGCAGGTAAATTCCTCCCCCCGACGTACTTACCTCAATACTGAAGTAGCCACGGTCCACGTAGTCCCCGAGGAACAGGTAGCGCGTCGTAGCCGGTGATCCTCCCACTTCAAACAGCTTCATGAGGTCAAAGAACTGCCCATGGATATCACCGCACACTGGGAAAGAACCAGGAAAAGACAGCAGACGTCAGCAAATAACATGATTTGAATATCTTTATTTTATTTTGTTGCACGTGTGAAAGGGCAAAAAAACTAAAAAAACATGTTTTTTTATAACACTCAGAGTATGTATTCCATCATTCTATCATTTCTATCATCGTCCTCTCATTTCTCTGATCACCAGTTTGGCCACCAGACGTCCAAACGTGAAGATTTCCTTCAGCTTCCAAGACTAACCTACAGGGGCGTTCGTAGGATTCAGAGAAAGGGGGGCGGAGCCCAAAGGGGGGCGGAGCCCCAAGGGGAGCGTCATGCCCGGTCATGTTAGCAATGTTTTTGCGGGACCCCAGGTATCCATTGTGAGACAGAATGTCATTATCATAGTGATATGTTATGTTCATTTGGATTCTATCACTGCGATGAAGATGAACTAGTTCAGTATCAAATATAGCATGAGAAAAAATATTATAATAATATAGATTAATGCAAATAATAGAGAGATGTTGATAGTTATTTATTGTATTTCGAATCTGCTCGTTCACACTCTCACTCACTGGAGACGGATTCTAACTCTTTCATTTGCCTCAAGTAAAGCAGCTAACCATCGTTAACAGCTTCCGATATATAATATTATACTATATATATAGACACATACAGTAACTACCTGGACTTACAAGTTCACTCATGCATCATTTACTTTGAGCAAACCTCATTGGCTGCCGTTGAGACACGTTACTGTTAGAGTGAGAACGCCAGCGCAGCAGCCTCCCCAAGGTCCTAGTGCCCGAGGGTTACATCTTTAACCCTTGTGTTGCCTTCGGGTCAATTTGACCCGATTCAATGTTTAATGTCGGTGTTCTTTCGGGAGTCAACAAACAAACATAAAGTACCTCACACTTAAACTTGGAAAACAATATTAATTCTAATAATTTCCTGGAGATTTTAATAGCTGGGGTCATATTGACCTCAAGGGTAACATATGTTAGTAAATATAAAGGTAACAGGAGGGTTAAACATTGAATCGGGTCAAATTGACCCGAAGGCAACACAAGGGTTAAGTATGACGATGGGCTATTGGATTGTATTTGAAGGGGGAGAAAACATACAAAACAAGAACGCATGCACACATGTAGCATGTTAAATTTTTTATAAATAACGTGTCCATGTGAGAAACTATAGTTTAATTCAATGAAGCCCCCCTAAAATAGGCCCAACGACGCCCCTGCTTCCAAGACTAACTTTTGTTGGATTGCATCATGTTTTAAGGTGTTCTTGTTATTTTGTCCAACCCATGTAGATCAGTACGATTTTTTTTGCACTCAATAGCTTTTCCACTTCAGGATTATTTTTCACCACCACCTGTGTGTGAGCGCAGGTCTGTCGTATCAGTGAAGCTAAAAAAATAACTTGTATTGCATTGCGTTATGTTTGAAGGTGTTCTCGTTATTTTGTCCAACCCATGTCGATCACTTCATTCCACTCAGTGAATTCCAGCAGCCTCACGACACGTCGACACACCTCTGAAAACTCTCGTAGCATCACGGTGGCGACGAAGCTAAAATATCGAGGATGTTTTTCTTCTTCCGACAAAATATTCCGCAGATGTGTTTACGCCTATTTGTCAGGAGAGAAGAAGAAGAATCTCTCCTCTCCTGGTTCTGAGGATTATAAGAAAACTAAATAAACACACAGAGACAGCGGCGCTGGCAGCGGTGTGTATCTCCTCTTCCAGGTCGGCTCTATAAATAGACACACAGTGCGTGTCGGTATCTGCAGCCTCGACACTCGAGATCGGATGCCGGTGATGTGCGTTTGTTGTGATGATTGCTCGTTTTATGGGCGTTCTGCGCTAAACGGCTTCTCCCCTCCTTCGCCCATCTGCACACCTCCCTAAATCAGCCTCGTTAGAATCCTCCCAGCCAATCGGCTGCTTCCCCCGCTCCCGGCTCGTTCCCATAACTCTCAGCCTCGTGGTTTGTTTTTGAATCCCGACTCTTTGCCAAAAACCGTGAATATAAAGAATAATGTCTTAAAGTTCTCGTTGCCTCCGGCTCGTCCACTCGCTCCAACCTTTCGGATTATTTTTGCATGTCAGCATTTCGTCATTATTGCTCAGGATTATTGTTATTACAATTAATTATTACAATAATTCACATTGTCACTGGACGTGTTGTCGAAGTAGAAACAACATGGACTTCACCTCTAACAGTCAAAGGCAATAATAATGACAATAATAAAACTGCAGATGCATAAACAGCAACAATATGTATTAAATCTATAATTAAAGCCACACCGCCCGTACTGAAACCCCAAAAAGAGTGATATAATAACGTCTCCTGTCCTGAGCTCGTCATCTTATGGAGATGTTTAGGGTCCTCTTCACACGCGAGGAGCTCTCTCACCTCAAAGAGGTAGAAAAAGCTCGAGCTCCCAGGGGAGATACAGATTTTTGTTCTTCTTTTTTCGCAGTGCAAACTCATATCTCTCATTTCCTCGCTGCCTTCAATTTTTCATTATGATCTTCCTCCGTCTCCTTCTCGCCCTCCATCTCCTCTCTCTCTCTTCTCTCCTGCTCGCCCTCCATCTCCTCTCTCTCTTCTCCGTCTCCTTCTCGCCCTCCATCTCACTTCTCCGTCTCCTTCTCTCCTGCTCGCCCTCCATCTCCTCTCTCTCTTCTCCGTCTCCTTCTCGCCCTCCATCTCCTCTCTCTCACTTCTCCGTCTCCTTCTCTCCTGCTCGCCCTCCATCTCCTCTCTCTCTCTTCTCCGTCTCCTCTATCAGCTCCACCGTGGCCTTCGCCCACTCAAAGCTTAGAGCAGTGTGAGTGGGAGACTGCTTGTGTGACTAAAGCAAACACACACACACACACACACACACACACACACACACACACACACACACACACACACACACACACACACACACACACACACACACACACACACACACACACACACACACACACACACACACACACACACACACACACACACACACACACACACACACAGCTGCAGACATTAAAACACAATTCAAGCTCACAAAGAGTAACACACGCACACACACACGCACACACACACAAACACACTTGCACGCACACGTGTACACACACACTTACACCCAGTGGAAACACATCCATGCAAGTAAAGTCTCACAAGTGCATAAATGCCTAATAATATATGACCACGCACACACACACACACACACACAGAGAGCTGCAGAGACATTAAAACACAACTCAAGCTCACAAAGAGTAACAGACACACACACACACACACACACACACACACACACACAATACTCATAATCATCAAAACTTCATCTTATATTCATAAAGACTCCATTTCCCCAAATGACTTCTCTTAAAGCCGCAGTGCATTTCATCCGTTTCTCACCTGCTGCTTTCAAGTAAGACAATAAAGCGGACGGGATCCCAATAAACGATGAATGTATATTTAACATCATGTGAAGCTGAACAACGCGTTTCAAATCAAACGTAAAGCGCCAAAAATTGCACCAAAATAAAAAGCGACACCAATAACACAACATTATATTTTTTTCGATCGATACTCAAAAGAAAATAAATGTATCTCGCAGTTTTTTCATGTTGATTGAGCCGGTTGGCGATAGAAAAAAAACTATTGTTGAATACACAGGAAAAACATGTTGTGTCTGGTTTTAGAGAATAACTAGGACATCAAAAGGAAAGAAGTTATCTGTGCAGACGCTTCGGGCTTTTGAGCAATTTATATCTTTCTAACAAGTATATTGTTATACTTTTGCTTTTGATTGTTGTCAACATTACTGGTTTATCAAAACCAACTTTTAACTAGATAAGTTACACAAAAGTACTTTGTAGTTTATTTATTTCACTCATAAATTAACCAGTGTTGTTGTTGATTTATTTAACTAATAAAGAAACGAGTAATGTATTTTATAAATCAACTAGTAATGTATTTTATTTATTTTCATTCATAAATGAACCAGTAATGCATTTTATGTATTCAACTAATAAATGAACCAGTAATGTAATTTATTTATTTTCATTCATAAATTAACCAGTAATGCAGTTTATTTATTTTACCAAAAAATTCACCAGAAATATAGTTTATTTATTTTCATTAATACATTAACCAGTAATGTAGTTTATATACATTTTCACTCATATTGAACCAGTGATGTAGTTTATTTATATTTTCATTCATAAATTAACCAGTAATGTAGTTTATTTATTTCACTCATAAATAAACCAGTGATGTAGTTTATTTATTTCACTTAATAAATGAAACAGTAATGCAGTTTATATATTTTCTTTCATAAATTAACCAGTAATGTCGTGACTGTAATCTCCGATAATAATTAATGAGAGATTCTGTATTTCTGAAATATTGTTGGTAGTTCAAATAATGATGATTCTTCTTCTTTTGTTTACTTTTGCACTTTACTCAGTTACAAACAGGATGTCGGTCCACTTCCTGTTATGACCTCGTTTGCATCTTTTTCAGACATATAACAAAATACATAATCATCATAATTACTGCTAAACTCTGATTTTATAATTATTATTATATATATATATATAAATATAAATAAAGCAATTATGAAAATATAAGTTTTAACCCAAACTGCTTTCCAAAAATTCCCAGACAAGGTGCAGCCAATCACGCGGCTGCATGGCCCACTTGTTATTAATCTTAAAAAGGTTAACTGCTACATAGCAATTACACATCGCACGCGGTCGTGTTTACTGGTGGACGACCGCACCGTTATTTTAAAGCTACAGTGGTCGTGTTATTTGGAATATGTTCGCACACAATTATCTTTTTACGCGTACGGCAGACATAAAGCAACATAATCATTAAGTTGGAGGCGTGTTTCTGAAAATGTGATGAATAATATTCACTGTGGCTTTTTCAGTGTGAGGGCTGCAGCTAAAATGATCAACTCTCCTCAACCAATACTTACTACTTACTTTATAAATGTGCAATTAATTATTTTTTAAAAGAGTTATAAAGAGGTCTTTGTTCAATATGCCGAGTAATGATGTTATGCCGAATCATTTAGGACTGGCTATGTATTTTATTATCATATATACAGGACTGTCTCAGAAAATTAGAATATTGTGATGAAGTTCTTTATTTTCTGCAATTAAAAAACAAATGTCATTTCAATCAACTGAAATATTGCGCGATGATTAAGCTTAAGAAAATTCAAATATCCTATCTCTAAATATTAGAATATCATGAAAAAGTATACTAGTAGGGTATTAAACAAATCACTTGAATTGTCTAATTAACTCGAAACACCTGCAAGGGTTTCCTGAGCCTTGACAAACACTCAGCTCTTATAAATCTTTTTTTACTTGGTCTGAGGAAAATTAAAATTTTATGAAAACCATATGATTTGTAATGAATCCAGAATGCATGAAATAAAGAACTTTATCACAATATTCTAATTTTCTGAGACAGTCCTGTATATATATATGATAATAAAAATACTCTCAGTAATTCAACAAAAGATTAACGTTAGCCGAAATGTTGCTGGAATACGAGCAGATGTACAAAAACTCACTTAAATAGTTAATTATTGGAAAAGTATTGATTCAAATAAAATAAGTTAAATATAAATCTGACCAGACATTTGATGCCAATGTTAAGCGTGTGACAGTTTTACAAAGATTTCACCAAGTATCCTCAAAAAACAACTCTTTTAGGACTGGCTACGCATTTTATTATCATATAATAAATATATATATTCTGACAGTTGACCTTTGTTACATGTCGCACTGTGAGTACACTGTACTCGTTTCTCAACTATCAACTGTCCAAAAAAGGCCAAAAAGAAGAACAAAACAACCAGTAAGACGATGTCACACATCCAGAGAGGGGTGGAGAAAATACAATATTAAAACACTCTGGGTATAATGCGATATCTCCTCACATCAACACGTCTCCAAACAATAAAAAACAAACACTTTGTGAATGTAAGATGTATTGCTGCTGTATTAGGTGGTATTAATGTTAGATATGTGTAAACAACGTTTTTAGGAGTGGCCCCGTAACCACAAGGTACTCGGTTCTATCCCCGCTCTCTCCACTAGTTGCATGTTGAAGTGTCCTCGAGCAAGGCACTGAACCCCCAGTTGATCCCTGCAGCCAACTGCTCCTTAATAACTAATGACGGGTCGTATGCAGAGAAGAATTTCCCCACAGGGATCAATAAAGGATATATTATAATTATTTGTACCTGTCACATTTGATGATTAATTAAATTAAAATACCAATAAGTAAGTTTTACCACCTGCACTACTGTAAAGACAATAATGTGGAAAATAGGCCAATTGAAGGCAAATTGACCATCTCTTATTCATATCTAATCAAGTACAATACTTTGAACCGGAATGCTGAGTCATCACAATTGTGTGTGTGACGTCCTGCAGGACCAGGACCAGGACCAGGACCAGGACCAGGTCTACATCTGAACCAGGTGTACTACCTGTGACCGGTGCCTCGATGTCCAGTATGGTTTTCTCCTGGCGTAGGATGGCGGCGCCCTCGTTGACGATCCGGAGCGCCACGGCTTCCTCCACGCGGCCCTCCTTGGTGAGGTGGGCTTTCAGGAGGTCCACCCGCGGCTTCCCCTCGCAGTCGAACACTTCCTTCAACGTGAGGCGGTGGCTCAGCGGGAAGGGGACAGCTGAGGACGGAGCACACGGGGACATTTTACCACAGAGGGACGTCACAGAAATCACAGAAACATCATTAAGAAATGTATCCAGAAAAACTATTGGAGAAAACCTCATGCATGTTTTTCAGACATCAAGCTCCTCTTTTATGGAACCAGCTCCTACCTTCAGTCCGGGAGGCAGACACAGTCACCTCCTTTAAGAGGAGACTCAAGACTTTCCTCTTTGACAGAGCTTATAGTTCCACCTGGTCCAGCCCCTTGATATGCTGCTCTCGGCTTATAGGCTGTGGGGGACGTTTTTTAGTTCCTATCTCCTTATTTTAGGATACACTGAGCACCTATCTCCTCGTTTTAGGACACACTAAGCTCCTATCTCCTCGTTTTAGGACACACTGAGCACCTATCTCCTCGTTTTAGGACACACTGAGCAACTATCTCCTCGTTTTAGGACACACTGAGCTCCTATCTCCTCGTTTTAGGACACACTGAGCAACTATCTCCTCGTTTTAGGACACACTGAGCTCCTATCTCCTCGGTTTAGGACACACTAAGCTCCTATCTCCTCGTTTTAGGACACACTGAGCACCTATCTCCTTATTTTAGGATACACTGAGCACCTATCTCCTCATTTTAGGACACACTGAGCTCCTATCTCCTCATTTTAGGACACACTGAGCACCTATCTCCTCATTTTAGGACACACTGAGCAACTATCTCCTCGTTTTAGGACACACTGAGCTCCTATCTCCTCGTTTTAGGACACACTGAGCACCTATCTCCTCGTTTTAGGACACACTGAGCTCCTATCTCCTCGTTTTAGGACACACTGAGCTCCTATCTCCTCGGTTCAGGATACACTGAGCACCTATCTCCTCGTTTTAGGACACACTGAGCTCCTATCTCCTCGGTTTAGGATACACTGAGCACCTATCTCCTCGTTTTAGGACACACTGAGCACCTATCTCCTCGTTTTAGGACACACTGAGCTCCTATCTCCTCGTTTTAGGACACACTGAGCTCCTATCTCCTCGGTTTAGGACACACTGAGCTCCTATCTCCTCGGTTTAGGATACACTGAGCACCTATCTCCTCGTTTTTGTAACAGTTTAGCTCCACACCTTCTTTTTTGTATTAGTTGTTTTCATCCTGTCTCACTAGCTATCACGTCATTCCAGATCCTGCTTCCCATCTCGTCAGTCCTCTGATCACTCCCTCGTTAGTCCCTCATTACCTTCACCTGGTCCTCATGCCCGTCTCACCTGTTGCCCATTCCCTAATTAGTCCCCGTCTACTTAGGTTCCCTCACTTGCACTTGTCCTCTGCCAGATTGTCTTGTGTTTTTCCGGCCAAGCCCTCGAGTTTTCCACAGTGTGTTTGATTATTCTGTCTGTTCCGTTCCTGACGACGCTCTCAGTAAAGGATCTTTATTTGCATTATCTGTCTCTTGAGTCGTGCATTTGGGTCCACCCTAATCCCCCCGTGACAGTTTTAGGATACACTGAGCACCTATGTCCTCTTCTCTCTCTACTGATTTTCCCAGCTGCTCCTGAACGCATCATCTCACTCTTCCGGTAAGCTCTGGTTGCCAGCTCAACAGCGAGCATGACTTCTTCTTCTCTCCTCCGCTCCTCTTGCTCAGTGTGTCTCATGTATAGTTATCCCCCTGCCTCCCTTAATGATAACGATACATGCAACAAGTGTAGTTTATTTGCTAGGTTGGAGGCAGGTCTAATGGGTTAGATGCACGGCTCCGCTATCGAGCTCAGACAGCTATGCTAGTTAGCCCGCCCTCTCCCGTAGTCGGCGCTGAGCTACAGTCAGCTGTTAGCTGTGCCGGCGGTAACCGTGCAGCCGGATGGTTGGGTAACTGTTCGCAGGAGTAGTAAGTCTACACAGAAGCCCGCTGTGCACCAACCACTTCACGTTTGAACCAGTTTTCCTGCTCAGCGACACACCGCTGAGGAACACACCCTGGTTATCGGGAGCTCTATAGTCAGGAACGTGAAAATAGCGAAGCCACGGACCAGAGTCGTGTGCCTCCGGGGCCAGAGCGGGCGACGTGGAGTCTTGTTTGAAGCTGCTGGCTAAGGATAAGCGGAGATACAGTCAGATTGTAATACGCCGGTGGTAGTGACGCCCGAGCCCGTCGGTCGGAAGTCACTAAAATTAATGTGGAATCGGTGTGTGCTTATGCGAAGACGGTGTCGTAGACGGTAATTTCTCCTGGCCCTCTCCCAAATTTGCAGACAGACGAATTGTATAGCGAATGTCGTCTTTCAACCGCTGGCTGTCGAGGTGGTGCCCAGCGAATAATGTGGGCTACGTAGACAACTGGAAGACTTTCTGGGGAAAACCTGATCTGATGAGGAGGCGGCATTCATCCCACGTTGGACGGAGCGCGTCTCATTTCTGCGAATATGACCAAGTTGATCACCGGACTTAATCTATGACAACCCAGGGTTCAGATCAGGAACCGGAGCAGAGTTGTAGTTTAACACCCTTCTCTGCTCTTCCATTCGAGCAGTTACCCACCCTTGACTTTAGAGTAGAGACTGTGTCTGTCCCACGCCACTTCAATTAAATAAATCAAAAGTAAGCAGAAGAGGAGTCGTACACAATAACCTTATACAAGTTAACACAATTATTTCAGCAGTGCAACAAAATAGGTCTATTAAATGTGGTCTCCTAAATATTCGATCTCTGTCATCTAAAGCTGTGTTACTGAATGATTTAATATCAGATAATCACATTGATTTATGTTGCCTAACTGAAACCTGGCTGAGCCATGAAGAATATGTCTGCCTGAATGAATCGACTCCTCCAAGTCATATTAATACTCACATTCCTCGAGGCACCGGTCGAGGAGGTGGAGTAGCAGCCATCTTTGAATCGAGCCTATTAATGAATCCTCAACCAAAATTACACTACACCTCATTTGAAAGCCTTGTTCTTAGTCTTTCACATCCAACCTGGAAAACACTACAGCCAATTCGATTTGTGATTCTGTACCGCCACCAGGTCCATATTCAGAGTTTATATCTGAATTCTCAGAATTTATATCAAGTTTGGTTCTTAAAACCGATAAAGTTATTATTGTTGGAGATTTTAATATCCATGTGGATGTTGATAATGATTGCCTTAGTGCTGCATTCATCTCCTTGTTGGACTCGATTGGCTTCTGTCAGAGAGTACAGAAACCCACTCACAGCTTTGGCCACACGCTTGATCTTGTTCTTACTTATGGCGTTGACATTGAGCATTTGAACGGCTTCCCACAGAATCCTCTTCTGTCAGACCACAACCTCATAACTTTTGAATTTATACTACGGAGTGTACTCCGTTAGTCAAAAGTTTCTACACTAGATGTCTAACTGATAGTGCTGTAGCTAAATTTAAAGAAGCGATTCCTTCTGTATTTGATTCGATACCACGCCTCAATATAACAGAGGACTCCTGGTCTAACTTTAGTCCGTCCCAGATTGATCATCTTGTTGACAGTGCCATAGGCTCTCTGAGAATGACACTGGACTCGATAGCCCCTCTGAAGAAGAAGACAGTGAGGAAGAGGAGGTTTGCTCCCTCAGACCCGCAAACTGAAGCAACGTCACGAAAGCTTGAACGCATATGGCTCAACTAATCTCAAGAATCCCGCTTAGTTTGGCGAGATAGTCTTAAAACATATAAGAAGGCCCTCCGTAAAGCCAGAGCAGCCTATTACTCATCAATAATAGATAACAATTAAAACAACCCCAGGTTTCTCTTCAGCACTGTAGCCAGGCTGACAGAGAGTCACAGCTCTGTGGAGCCGAGCATTCCTATAAACCTTAGTGGTAATGACTTTATGAACTTCTTTAATGAAAAGATTTTAACTATTAGGGACAAGATTAATAATCTCTTGCCCATAACCAGTGCCAATCTGTCCTCAAGTGGAATGGCCTTGGAAACCGCTGTATGCCCTGGTGTATATTTGAGGATTTTCTCCTATCAACCGTGACCAATTATTTTCAACGGTTTCTACTTCAACACGTCTACCTGTCTCTTGGACCCCATCCCGACGAGGCTGCTTAAAGACGTTTTGCCTTTAATTGGCGGCTCTCTATTAGATATTATCAATGTGTCTCTGCTAACAGGCCACGTACCACACTCCTTCAAGGTGGCTGTTATTAAACCTCTCCTGAAGAAGCCCACTCTGGATCCAGAGGTATTGGCTAACTACAGACCGATCTCTAACCTCCCTTCCTCTCCAAGATCCTTGAGAAAGTGGTCGCAAATCAGTTGTGCGACTTTCTACATCATAATAGTTTATTTGAGAAATTTCAATCAGGATTTAGAAAACACCACAGCACCGAGACGGCACTGGTGAAAATTACAAATGACCTCTTAATGGCAGCAGATAAAGGACTCCTCTCTGTCCTGGTCTTGTTAGACCTTAGTGCTGCATTCGACACCATTGACCATGACATCCTGTTACAGAGACTGGAGCAGTCGATTGGCATTTCAGGCACGGCACTAATTTGGTTTAAATCCTATTTATCAGATCGATCTCAGTTTGTATTTGTAAACGATGACGCCGATAACCACCAACGTTAATCACGGAGTTCCACAAGGTTCTGTGCTTGGACCAATTTTATTTACCTTATACATGCTTCCTTTGGGCAATATTATCAGGAAACACTCCATAAACTTTCATTGTTATGCAGATGACACTCAACTATATTTATCGATAAAACCAGAGGAGAGCAACCAACTCTGTAAAATTCAAGCATGTCTTAAAGACATAAAACATGGATGACCTGCAACTTCTTGATGTTAAACTCAGACAAAACCAAGTAATTTTAATCGGCCCTGAGCACCTCAGAGATCAATTATCTGGTGATGTGGATTCTGTAGACGGCATTGCCCTGGCATCCAACACCACTGTAAAGAATCTTGGCGTTATCTTTGATCGGGACTTGTCCTTTAACTCCCACGTAAAGCAAATCTCAAGGACTGCATTCTTTCATCTACGTAATATTTCAAAAATCAGGCACATCTTGTCTCAAAAGATGCAGAAAATTGGTTCACGCTCGTTACTTCGAGACTGGATTACTGCAACTCCTTATTAGCAGGCTGCTCTAATAAATCTCTTAGGTCCCTCCAGTTGATCCAGAATGCTGCAGCTCGTGTTCTCACTAAAACTAAGAAAAGAGATCACATCACTCCTGCACTAGCTGCTCTGCACTGGCTCCCAGTAAAATCAAGAATCACTTTTAAAATTCTTCTTAACCTACAAAGCCTTGATTGGTGATGCTCCATCATATCTTAAGGAGCTTGTCGTACCATATTGCCCCACTAGAGAGCTACGCTCACTAAATGCGGGACTACTTGTAGTTCCTAGAGTCTTAAAAAGTAGAATGGGAGCCAGAGCCTTTAGTTATCAAGCTCCTCTTTATGGAACCAGCTTCCAATTTCAGTCCGGGAGGCAGACACAGTCACCTCGTTAAGAGTAGACTTAAGACCTTCCTCTTGACAGAGCTTATAGTTAGGGCTGAATCAGGTTTGCCCTGGTCCAGCCCCTTGATATGCTGCTATTGGCTTATAGCTGCCGGGGTACCTTTTAGGATGCACTGAGTACCTATCTCCTCTTTTTCTCTCCTTAAGGATGAATTTTCATCTCTCAATCACACGTTACTAACTCTGCTTTCTCACCGGAAGTCCTTTTGACTTTACGTCTCATGGGGTCATCGGACCCTATGAGACGGCATAGATCCTATCTGCCTGATGGATCGTCTGGGTCGTGGAATTCCTGCTCATGACTACGCCACTGTCCTGTTGAGACTCCGCCCCCTCCTCCTCCCCACCGCCATCTGCCTGATGGATCGTGGAGGTCTCCATCGTGGAATATGCCTACTATGAACTATTCATACACTCTGTCATATTCATTGAATGTATTTTAACTCTAAATCTGTCCTTCTGTACACATTACATCTATTGCATCTGTCCATCCTAGGAGAGGGATCCTCCTCTGTTGCTCTCCTGCAGGTTTCTTCCCTTTTTTCCCCCCCTGAAGGGTTATTTGGGAGTTTTTCCTGGTCCGATGTGAGGTTTTGGGGCAGGGATGTCTATGTGTACAGATTGTAAAGCACTCCGAGACAAATTTGTAATTTGTGAAATTGGGCTATACAAATAAACTGAACTGAACTTATGGATGAATTTACATCTCTCCATCACACATTAATAACTCTACTTCCTCCCCGGAGTCTTTGTGCCTTCACGTCTCATAGGGTCCATTGGACCTGGCTGGGTCTGGAGCTGGTTTGTAATTTGTGATATTGGGCTACAAAAAGAAAACTGAATTGAATTGAATGTTTTGTCTGCATGCACAATTTTGCTTCTGGCTTATTCAGGCTTACATGAAAACCAGTATCATAAACATGGCATTGGTTAGTATGCATTAAGTACGAGAAGTCATTTAAATGATACATAAATATCATAGTTATTTAAACAAAGATGTCATCTGCAATTATTCTGTTTGTAGAGTCAAATGTTTTATATATATTTTCTTGTTATTTCATGCCAGTAATGTGTTTGTACATTGTGTGGCTTGCCTCAGAAATATTCATTTTAATTGTACAAGCGGCAGCAAGATCAGAGACTTGAAAGGATCGACGCAAACTGTCAGTGATTCCTGGACTGATGTGTGGCTCTGGATAAAACTCTGAAAACATCTAAGCGCTCTGTTCATCCAGCGCTCTCCGTGGCCATTAGACTGCACCAGGCACCTGCTGTGCCCAACAGACTGCCTGTGAACGCGTGAGATCCAACCGCAGATCATTACTCCGGTGGCAGCAAAGGTTATTTATTAGATCTGGTGCTGATCTTCGACTCGCTTTTCGAGGTCCGTACATCGGCGTTCATCTGCAGATCATCGTGGCTTAAAACAGAGAAACACTCTTAAGTGTCTTGAGTTGTAAATAATTCAGATCAAAAGAACAATGAGTACTAAAATGCACAACAACTAAGGATGACATTCAGGGTTTAATGGTTATGGTAAGTATTATTTCACCTCAGCATACATACAAAGGTTGCATCTACCTTACCACTGATGTATTACATTAACATTGGTAGAGGGAGCAATTCAGGGTTAAGTGTCTTTCTCAAGGACACATCAACTAGGGGCGGGGATTGAACCACCATCCCCCAATTGACAGACGGACCTGCTAACCACTGACCCAGTCACCTCTGCATCTGATGTGCTGCACGTTGCAGGCTGGGACTACCTGAAACACGAGATGCTTGAGGAAACTGAGGAGGACTCGATGGAAACTGAGAACTCTGAGGAAACTGAGGAGGACTCTGAGGAAACTGAGGAGGACCCGGGGGAAACTGAGGAGGACTCAGAGGAAACTGAGGAGGACTCGGTGGAAACTGAGGAGGACTCTGAGGAAACTGAGGAGGACTCGGAGGAAACTGAGGAGGACTCTGAGGAAACTGAGGAGGACTCGGTGGAAACTGAGGAGGACTCGGAGGAAACTGAGGAGGACTCTGAGGAAACTGAGGAGGACTCTGAGGAAACTGAGGAGGACTCGGAGGTAACTGAGGAGGACTCGGAGGAAACTGAGGAGGACCCGGAGGAAACTGAGGAGGACTCGGTGGAAACTGAGGAGGACTCGGTGGAAACTGAGGAGGACTTGGAGGAAACTGAGGAGGACTCTGAGGAAACTGAGGAGGACTCGGTGGAAACTGAGGAGGACTCGGAGGTAACTGAGGAGGACTCGGAGGAAACTGAGGAGGACTCTGAGGAAACTGAGGAGGACTCAGAGGAAACTGAGGAGGACTCGGTGGAAACTGAGGAGGACTCGGAGGTAACTGAGGAGGACTCTGAGGAAACTGAGGAGGACTCGGAGGAAACTGAGGAGGACTCAGAGGTAACTGAGGAGGACTCTGAGGAAACTTAGGAGGACCCTGAGGAAACTGAGGAGGACTCGGTGGTGAACGAGGCTAAATGACTCAGAGAGGTGAGTCTCTCTTTAGAGGAAGACGTCCACGTTGCCTAGGAAAGTGTGTGTTGTACTTTTCTGTGTGGCTCTCTTTTGCTTTCATGTGTGTGTGTTGTGTGTGTTTGTGGGTCGCAGCTGCTTGTTGGGTTTATGGAGTCATTAAAGAGTCTACGTGCCTCGCTACTGCTTTTTTAATGCTGTTCAAAGTGGCAGGTTATTTCATTTTTGTTTGTCTGATAATGCTCAGTCGCACCGGCTAAGCTCTTTTTATTTATATCTTCATTTTTGTGTAATTGTTTTTGGTCTTTTCTGAGGAAGGCAGCAATATATTTAGGATTGATAACTGGCTATATGCGCAAGCTGCACATTTCTGTCTATAAACAAGGAACTTATTGTTGTTTTGACATAAAGGCTTAGTGGCACATGTTTTACTAGTATATACTTTGACTTGTTGATAATGCAACTTATTTTGTTCCCTATAAACTTTAATTTAATAGTTCTACCATATAACATTATCATCACCACACTCCCTCCCCTTTTAAAATGTCACGTAGTAACGTTTACTCTGGCCTACTTTCAACTTTTATCCGAATGCATTTTTCTCTAAATATTCTCGTACTCTTGCACATATGTACACGAGCCATAAGTTAATTCTGGTCGGAAGTTGTATATGCTCTCCATATTTGTGCAGCGCATAGCTAAGGAGACAAAGGAAGAGTCTCAGAGCTTTAACCCAACACGATCAACATGGTCTTTAATAATGAATGCTTGACGAGAGGAATATCTCAAAGTCGCTGCTCCTGGGATAACGAGGTGGGCGAGCTTATTAAATGGAACTAAAACAAGTTCGCAGTGTGCAGTGTGTGTATCTGTGATGCTTTGACACATTACCCGCTAGCACACACTCTGCAGCAGTCAACACTCAACTTGTCTCAACTTTTAGTGAGGTTAGTGTTGCGCAGACAGCAGGACGAAATACGACTTTTGCAGTCTCGAATGCAAGCGAGGAATTACCTTCATGGGACAATTTGCATTGGAATTGAGAGAAAGTGAACGAGCCAATGACTGTAAAGTATCTCAGAAAACGGCATTGTCCAAAATACAGTGCTGTAATTTACATTAAATTACTGTAAAATGCATAAAATAGTCCCCTTCTTTTTTTTTGCACTAACATGAACTGAAATAGAACCAAAAATACAGATGCTTTGAAAAGGACATAACACTTAGCATGTTTTAAAAGGTAGAATGGAGCAACGAGAGGATTAAAGCATTAATAACAACGAAATCCCCCAAAAAGCGAACCAGATGCTCAACGAATAAAAATTCAAAAATGCGTTTTTACCAACACACAAATAGACGCAAATGTACGAGTGCACTGATATATAGATGTGTGGTGGTGAGATGAAAAAATATGACTTCTGCTAAGCACCAAAAGCCGAGTTGAACTATGAAACACGGTATGTTGCCGGGCAACAGCAGCAGCAGCAGCTGACTGTTGGAGCACAGCCAGCGGCGCCATGGAAAACTGAAATTTGCATTGGAGGGCCACGAAGACGCCGTTGGAGTTGCTCATGCGGTAGACGCACCAATCATAAATGAGCAGAAGGAACCTGTACTGTACACCCTTTGTTAATGCGTCTTTCATCCTGCAAGTGAGAATTCAGAAGTGAAGCGACGGTATATAGGTTTGTGTTTGCTATAATGAGCAAACCCCGGGTTCAGTGAGGAGCTTCCTGTGGTTGGACTAACTAGATGTTTCTAAGAGGCCCAATTAACATGCAGTCCACCCGAGTGTCGAGCTTTTAATATCACGTCGTGGCGTTGCTTCTTCACAGCTCAGCCGGCAGCGGGATCGGCTTCACGGGATGTTTGAAGGGTGATGTGGTATAATAATATAATGGTAAATGTTTAGAACCAAAGCCAACCACACGCAGAACAATGAAGGTGCCATCTGGAGCCCAAAGTGATTATTCAGAGTGATGCCATAGAAGAACCATTTTTGGTTTTCACGAAGAAACTTTCAAACCAGGGTTCTTTAAAGAACCATGTGCTTAAAGAGTTCTTTAAAGAACTTGTAAAGGTCTCTCAAATAACCTTCAAAGAATCGTTCTTTAAGGCACCAGTAATGGTTCCACACAGAACCTTTCAACCCAGGGTTCTTTCAAGAACCATTTCTGTAAAATAGTTCTTCAAAGAACCTATAAAGGTGTCTCAAAGAACCTTCAACAAATGGTTCTTTAAGGCACCATTTATGG
Source organism: Pseudoliparis swirei (assembly GCF_029220125.1). Classification (NCBI taxonomy): domain Eukaryota; kingdom Metazoa; phylum Chordata; class Actinopteri; order Perciformes; family Liparidae; genus Pseudoliparis; species Pseudoliparis swirei. The sequence goes on from NC_079390.1 coordinate 2,971,585, forward strand.
TTCCACAAAGAACCTTTCAAACCAGGGTTCTTTAAAGAACCATTCATTGAATAGTTATTCAAATAACCTATAATGGTGCCTCAAAGAACTTACAAAACATGGTTCTTTAAGGCACCATTTATGGTTCCACAAAGAACCTTTCAATCCAGGGTTCTTTAAAGAACAATTTCTGTAAAATAGTTCTTCAAAGAACCTATAAATGTGTCTCAAAGAACCTTCAACAAATGGTTCTTTAAGGCACCATTTATGGTTCCACAAAGAACCTTTCAATCCAGGGTTCTTTAAAGAACCATTTCTGTAAAATAGTTCTTCAAAGAACCTATAAAGGTGTCTCAAAGAACCTTCAAAACATGGTTCTTTAAGGCACCATTTCCAAAATGGTTCCTCAGTAGGTGACCAGAAACCAGAAAGCCTTTTAAAGAACCATTTAAGAACCGTTATTACTGTTCCGTGTGCACCGCTCCGTCTTTGATGATCTATAAATTCACCGACGTGTCGTTGTAACCGGTGAATGTTTGAAAGTCTGAAGCTGACATGTTGTGTCTCTCTTTCATCTTCACATTCAGGTACCGTCTTTTCTTCTTTGGAATACGGCCACCGTGACGTATTAAGAAAAATCGTTTTTCTCCACGGCGCTGTAATAAAGTAAGATATTTCACCGGCGTACTAAAGGCCTCGTCCCCCAAAAATAACTGACCTGAATCTGCCTCTCGATGCCCACAGCACGGCGGTGACAAACAAACCTGCACAGACCAGCAGTTTGTCGACATCTCTTTTAGATAACTTGATCTGTCAGAGAGACGAGGAGCGCTGAGCATCTTACTGAGCTTTAAAGTTTGAGATAAAAATAACTTTAAGGAGCTTGTAGTATCGGTGCTCGGCAGTTTTCTACAATAACTGTAAGAAGTGTCTGTCTCGCCGTCCCTTTGATCACCGGAAGGGATTCATGATGCATCCAAGTATTTTTTTTTTTTATTTCTTTCAGCACTTTTCAGCTCTTTAAGGATTTGGAGAAGAAGAAAAAAAAACAATCTTCGAGAACAAGAGAGCCGATAGAAGTGAAAAGGAACATATGGTGTGGTGGTGGGCTGACTAACCATTTTTAAAGGTAAAAAAAGAGCCAATTAATGGGGATTTTAACACACATTTGAAGCTTTGGAGCAAGGAGTCCACATTACATGGTGTGAGAATAGCAAAAATGAAACACATACGTATGATTTTACTCCAGAACCAGAAAAAAAAGTGTTTCAAACCTATGAAAATCCCAAATGTTACATGAGCATGTTGCAAAAGTCTGAGTCAGAATTCTTGGCTTGTTTGACATATTTTTGAACGCATGGATGTCATAAAAAGCTTCGTCAAAGATCATTTCATCTTGATCGTGAGCTAATAATGTCACTTTAAACTAACTTATTTCTTATATACATTATGACGAATGACAGTGCAACAATTCAATGCATTCTTTAGAGATAATGTCCTTATAAAACAATGATTTGTAGTATCTGCTATATATCAATAGTATGATAAAATGTAAATGTTTCAGATGCACAGTTTGTTAAAACTAAACATAAGCTTCTTAGGGGCCCCTCTGGAAGGACCCGGCTCATTTTCTGACAATATAGTTCCTTTTTTAAGGGTCCACCTGTGAGTAATTCTTAAATAAAGCTGTTTTTCTTGTTGTGCCTTGCAGCCGTTGTCACAGAATAGCATCTCACGGTGCAGATGACTCTGGTTTCCACAACTGTGTGCAGCCTAAAGGACAAAGTTGTTAATGCTGACCGAGCAGCTCGGCCATTAAGATAAATATACACTGCATGTGAATATATGTATGCAGGCACCGTGCTGGCCCAGAGTCACAACGAGCAGTGCTAAACGAGTCATGAGCACACTTCATCATCCTCCATTGATCCAAGTTGTATATAGCCTCAGTAATTATCTGACAGAGCATCCTTCTTCTCATCTAGTGGCGTGGCTTTTTTTTTTTTTGGTGGAGGGGAATCGTAAATAGATCTTTCTTTTTTCTTCTCATCAAATTAAAACGTGACTCACTCCCGATATATAAAATATATACCCCCCTATACCCCACCATTAAAATGTCAATTTCATGCACTCTTCCTCTCTCCCACTGGCCTGTGAAATCCTGCTGCATCACTGCCCGCAGCTCCTACAACAAGCTCGGCTATATCCCGATGTGTTTTCTCCTTCCCATCTCGTGCCCATAAACCCGGAGCCAGAGCCAAGACGCATTCACATCGTGCACAGCGAATATGACACATAGAAACGCATGTGCAATCATTTGGGGGGGGGGGGGGGGGGGGTATTTTTTTGAACATCCATATTTTCCGCTGCACTGCCGCTGTGTGTGCCCGGTGTTAGCGGGGGCAGTGCAGCAAAGAGAACCCGGGTTGTTGATCAACATCAAAGCTCCAGCATCCCCACTACACCAGACCCGTGAACGCAACTTGATGGCCCGTGAACGCAACTTGATGGCCGCATAAATGCACGACAGGGAAATAAAGGCCATCTCCTGCACACACACACACACAGAAAAGCCCCAACGAGGAGAGAGAGAGCTACAACACTGGAGATATTATATAACATCCACAGCCATAAATCATAAGGCGAACAACGTCGGCTGACTTACATTTCACCATCCGATCCGTGGCGGTTAAGACGATGTCAGCGTTAGACATCTTCATGGACAGGGACTGTCTTCGAGGCTGAAGCGGGGTATTTCTCTCTCCCTCCTGCCCGGTGGGGGGGTCTTTACTCTCAGTGTGTGTTGTGGAGATGCGGCTGATGCTGTGGCATCACTTGGATGATGCGCCCCCGTCCGTGCGTCGGTGCTGCGCGGCGGGTATATGGACTGCTGCTGCTCCCCAGGCAGTGGATGGATGCTGGATGCTGTATAGGAGCCGCTGCTGCTGTTGCTGCTGCTTCTGCTGTGCTAAGCTGGTAATGTGGGGGAGGATGCAGGAGAGAGAGAGAGAGAGAGATGGGAGGAGAGAGAGAGGAGGAGAGAGAGAGAGAGGGAGGGAGAGAGAGACGCGCACTATCCGGACATGGCGGCGAAGGGAACTCCCACGCAAATGTTCCACGGGACTGCCTGATGGAGGCTGAGAATGGGGTTGCCCCCACGCACGGCGCGCACGCGCGGCGCGCGCCGAATGTGTGTTCGGTATTCTCGAAATGTTCGGTTCGCCGGAAGATGAGCGCGTGCGTAGCGTGGCGCGCCCTCGGGTTCCAACGTGTGTGAAAAAAGAAGAAAAAAAATCACGATCACTACATGCATGGACGGATTAAGAAACCACGGGCCCCTGGGCCTGGACGTGTCAAGGCCCCCCCCCCCCCGCCCGTAACAAAAATAAAATAAATAAATAATTACAAATAAAATAAAATACAAATAAATAAAATAATATATATATATATTTTTAAACAGTCCGTATGGAACAACGATACCGGAGCTGAGCAGACAACATTACGCGAATTATATGATAGCAGGGACTTCGGTTATATGAATTAAACGAATAAACTTTCATGAAGAACAACTTTACAGAAATACATAAACAGCGCATTTGTGTGTGTGGGGGGTGGGGGTGCTTAGAAAGAGCTCTAATGCTATTGTTTTGCACTTGCTTTTTGGATTTCTCCCTACAGAGTTGAAGGGCCCATATATTGCATGGAGTACTCAGCCCCTCTAAAGTCCTATAGATAAACTGAGGGGATAAACACTCACTTGAAAGGTATCATGATGGTTTCTTTCTTGTGACATCTTCAAAGTGAATGTTTAGGCTATTCTTTAGTTTCTCAATCGGACTATTGGGGCCCTGTTACTGACATGAATGACTTAAGCCTAGCATATACCGGCTACGGCGCATCGTGTCATATCATCATATTCATATCAATACAATGTTAATAACAGCGACGTCACGCGCGGAGGCTCAGGCCCAGGGGCCCCCTGATCTCATGGGCCCCTGGGCCTGGTCCCGGTAGGCCCGTTGGTTAATCCATCCCTGACTACACGGGGTTTGTTATGATTACGCGTACGCGCGCACGCGCAGTTGGATTGTTGCAACGATAGGGAGGAAATTGTTCACTTGGCGGCGACAAACCATCAATGTGTGTGTGTGTGTGTGTGTGTGTGTGCAAACGGGGCTACTCAGATGCGTCATGGTGTGACGTCACGGTGCATTTGGTTATGGTTATTATTCTGCTGTGAAACAAAAAAAATTAATTTATATGATTCTTACAATAATAATAATAATCTGGACCGAATTGTGGAACAGTGTTCAGAAATATTATATATTAGATCCATATAGGGATGAAATTAGAAATATGAATTCACAAATAATGGTCAATCAATGGTCAGAAGATTTTAAACTTTTCATGACCTTGACCTTTGACCCGATCGATCCCAAAATCGAATCAAATGGTCCCCGGATAATAACCAATCATCCCACCAAATTTCATGCGATTCGGTTTAATACTTTTTTAGTTATGCGAGTAACACGCATACAAATAAATAAATAAATACACCGCGATCAAAACATAACCTTCCGCATTTTCAATGCGAAGGTAATAAACAAGTTAACATAGGTATATAGTGTCAACTGCTATACACAAGTTTAAAATGTGCAGGAAATTAAAACGCAAAATCTGTTAATATATTTAGAGTCTTGAAATGCTCATGTAAACAATGTTTTCATTTAGCTCATTGCATTATATTAATGTAAATATATCCAGAAAGCCGCCTCTGTTGCGCTTCCCCCGAGCACCAACAGAGGCTGTTGACATCTCTCTGCCCTCCACATTTAACTTGCTATTATTTTAAAGTTAATGCATTACAATAATTGTTTTTTCAGATAACTTATTGTGTGTCACAGACATCTTCTCAACTATCATAATTAAGAGTATGTATAGCTGCAGTTGTTTTTATTTTCAGCCTTGAACATTATGACTTTTTTATGCATATATACTGTATATATATATATAGAAATATATATAATGGAAGTAGTAGTGGAAGTGACCATATATATATATATATGGTCACTTCCACTACTACTTCCATTATATATATTTCTATATTTACATGTTTTATTCAAAATATAAATGCTACAAATGGAAGTAGTAGTGGAAGTGACCGTATATATATATATAAATAAAATTATTAGGGCTGTCAGCGTTAACGCGTTAATCTATGCGATTAATTTGGCCGCGTTAACGCACTAAAATATTCTAACGCAATTAACGCAACTTTGTTTACTTCCGGTGTTCGTTGAAGTTTTTACACTCAAACCGAGTGTCAAACCGCGGCAGTACGGTTTAACACTATTTCCGTTTTTAAAACAATTATTTCTCCGCGAAAATAAGGAGCATAAATCAGTTTAACTGGTGGATGAATCAATCGGGTTTCCTCCTGCTCCTCCTTCCTCCCGTCTCCCCCTCTGATACACAGAGGAACGGAGGGGCGACGTGTCGGGTGACGCGGCGCGGAAAGAACTCGTCACACGAAACCTTCAACGTGATTGGTCAATCCGTTTGTCTGTCAACATTTTGGGGAAAAAACAACCAATGAACACTCAGTAAATCACAAAGGACCTCCCACCTCATGGGTGAGGCTCCATAGCAGCCTGTCAGTCAGAGAGCAGAGAACACGGCGCCAGCACAACTGAGCCTCATTGAATAGAGCTGAGATTGTTCTGGAATGTTTGATGTATAACACGTGGGGGTGTGTCACATGCAAACGCCTTTAAAAGGTGAATTTTGTTGTTGTTGTAAAATGTATAAAATGCCCCCAGCCTCCAGAGGGTTAACGTGACACATTTGAATGTCAGTCAGTTACCAAGGCCACTGGTTCTGCTGTGTTCATGTTAAAGATGACAGGACCAATGGGGTCTCAATATACTTTTTTTTTTTTACTAATCTGATATTTCACTGAAGAAACAATTTATCATCCACAATATTAAATACCTCGCTGGCACTTTATAGGTAGGAGCCTCTTTGAAAACACAGCTCTGTGTGAAGTTTGGTCTTTAAAAAGAATGAACTTTTAACTCTTAACTTTTAATTGCGATTAATTAATCGCAATTTCAAAATGTGCGATTAATTAGTTACTTTTTTTTAATCGATTGACAGCCCTAAAAATTATATATATATATATATATATAAAAATAAAATTATATCTATATATATATATATGGTCACTTGCACTCCTACTTCCATTATATATATATTTCTATATTTACAAGTTTTATTCAAAATATAAATGCTACAAATGGAAGTAGTAGTGGAAGTTACCTTATATATATATATATATATTTAAAGAACTTCATCACAATATTCTAATTTTCTGAGACAGTCCTGTATATATGGTCACTTCCACTACTATTTCCATTATATATATATTTCTATATTTACATTTATAAAAGTAACCAAAACAAAAAAGGCAAATCTAAGACTAAAATGCTTCTTATTTACTTACTTATAATCTGTGTGCTCCCATGTTTAACTATTATGTAGTTTTAAGTATTAAGTATTATGTAGTAGACAGTAAAATGTAAATGAATTCAAGCCAGACGGTCGGTGCGTGCACTTTTTAAGAAATCAGAAAAATGCGGACTCATCGTTCCATGCAGTCACACATCAACTCTCCTGACTCATGACTGTTTCATATCTATAAGGAATTGTTTTGTCAGCTAATATAAACAATAACTGAAAGATGTAACTGCATTACGACGTGACTGAATCTGCGAAATTGCATTTATTGATCACCGAGTTGCATCTTTATCGTCAGCCAATCGGCAACAGGCATGACTGCTGGGCTGAAGCATGAGGAAGATGTTTTCGGGGCTTTTTATCTGCATCGTTGCTGCTGCCAAGAGAAGCTTTGAGCATCCTGCTGGTTATACGCTGTATCAGTATCTATTCTGCAAGTGGTGTTTTATAGATATGGACATTCAGTGCACCCTTAAGTGTGGTTTAGACAGAATATCATCGTCTCTGAGGTTCAGAAGTTCAGAATACCTGACGCTGACGTTCAAACACATTTTAAGGATCTGATTCGTCTTTTTTTATTTGGCTCTCAGAGAAAAAGCCCCGATGTGTTGAGCGAACAACACTTCCTCTCTTGCACGACCGGAGACAAATGATGCACTTCTAATGAGTGAATATCTGCGGTCATGTGAGGCGCCATCCGTGGATCCTCGATTCATGGTGTTATAACGGTACGAGGGCCTAAAATCACGGAGATGGACTAATTTCTCAGTAATGATTTCTCCACTTTCAATTATATGAAATTATATTGTAATAACATATGAAGTTACTACTGGACTTTCTTTAAAATTGAAAGTCAGCTCAAATTCAATGATTATATTCATAATTCCACACAAGTGAAAGATAATTAAGGGGGTGCCGGGGTTGCTTTTGTTGTTCTCTTTTAGTTTTTTTGTTTTTTTGGGGGGTATGTATGTGTGTATGTATGTGTGTATATATGGTACATGGTGCTTATGTGTGGGAAATGTATTCTAGAAGCTTGTTTTGTTATTATAAGTTAGTTGAGATTCACATTACATCCCAACATCAATAAATCAATCAATAAATCAATACATTAATGAACTATAACCGGCACTCGGTAGAGCGCATACCTTCGCATATCACAAGATTGGGCATTGAATTATGAACATTTTGGCATTAGTTGCATGCCAATTGGATAAAAATTGACCGTGCTATGGTAAAAAGAAGATTTTGACCTTTCCATGACCTTGACCATGACCTTTGACCCGATTGATCCCAAAATCTAATCAAATGGTCCCCGGATAATAACCAATCATCCCACCAAATTCCATGCGATTCAAGAAGATTTTGACCTTTTCATGACCTTGACCTTTGACCTTTGACCCGATCGATCCCAAAATCTAATCAAATGGTCCCCGGATAATAACCAATCATCCCACCAAATTTCATGCGATTCGGTTTAATACTTTTTGAGTTAGGCGAATAACACGCATACAAATAAATACGCGGCGATCAAAACATAACCTTCCGCATTTTCAATGCGAAGGTAATCAATCAATCAAATGCTCTGACAACAAAAAGAGAAACAAATCTTGTATCTGTGACTGTTGCAGGGCTACCAATACCTGTCTGTCTGCCTGTCCATCAGTCTACTTTTACCTATACCTGTCTGTCTGTCTATCCGTCAGTCTACCTTTACCTGTCTATCTTCCTACCTGCATGTCTGTGTGACCTACCTGTCTCACCTGCCTATTTATGACTTTTTTTCCAGAGTTTATTGTTATTTAAGTTTTTTATGACGTCCAATAAGATCTCTCTCTCTTAAATATGTTAATCTCTCTCGGATGAATGGACATTTTGATTAGATTAGATTAGATTTTCCTTCATTTAGTCCCACAGTGGGGACATTGCAGGGTCACATCATTAGAGCATAACAATACTAAATATTAAAATACTAAATATACAGAGGAAACTAAACACACACACAAGGCAGTGACCCAAGGGAATGTCCAGCAGGTTAAATGACGAGAGCCAACACGACCTTCATGAACACAAAGCGGCTCATGTGTTTTTCACGTCTGCAGATTTTAAAAAAAACACGAGTTTGAATCAAGAATCGCGAAACAAAAAAAGTGCTTCCCATTTTAATGAGTTAGAGCTGGTGAAGCAGTGAGGGAAACACAGCCTGAGAGTCATCTGCTGTGTATTCCTTCACTATCCATCGGTCTCGTGCAGCTGCTATAGGACCTGCCACTAGATGGAGGCCCAACCTTGATTTTAACTGCAACAGCAGCAACAGCTGGCCGGCTGCTTCTGCGGCAGGAGGGGCGGCTGCTGGCTGCCGACTGCCGGCTGCTGCACATTTAGACATGTGATCAATTGAGAAAGCAACAAAATAAATAAAAACGACACTATACTTATTTGGTGGCACCAGCTCAACAGTTGTTGATGTCATGTTGTCGTGCTTTTGTCCTCACGCTGTCAGCGGAGACAATGGAGCCGCTCGCTTGAGGCTGAGGGTGTGATTAGTGGCAGGGTGAGTAATACGTCTGTAGAAATGGAGCCGGTGTTGCTCACCAGGCAGGCGTGGTGGAGCACACACACACACACACACACACACACACACACACACACACACACACACAAGGCGTGGTGGAGCTGTGAGGCTTACACACACACGAGGCGTGACCGACTCGTTCAGAACACACACCACAAAAACCCCATGACACTGGGTATGAATGTCCGCGGTGTGTCCTGGAGGTTAGCCCAACAGATAACTGAGCATTATTTATTATTATGCGGCCTCAAATGCACAGAAAGTGAGTCCCTCGTCACGTGTGCTCAGGAAAACTGTGAAAACTTCATTTAAACCTTTTGCAAACCGATTTTTAAGGTTTCTGCTCGAAATAACATACACAAACTAAAAAGGAGTTTATAGCTCTGCAACCACAAAAAGCTATTTGAATAATGTTGGTGTTATAATAAAGGCAACACATGTGAGCTTTTGTTCAGATGTGTAAATATTAGTATCTACACTACCGTTCAAAAGTTTGGGGTCATCCAGACAATTTTGTGTCTTCCATGAAAACTCACTTTTATTTATCAAATGAATTGAAAATTGAATAGAAAATATAGTCAATACATTGACAAGGTTAGAAATAATGATTAATATTTGAAGTATTAATTTTGTTCTTCAAACTTCAAGCTCAAAGGAAGGCCAGTTGTATAGCTTATATCACCAGCATAACTGTTTTCAGCTGTGCCAACATAATTGCACAAGGGTTTTCTAATCAGACATTAGTCTTCTAAGGCGATTAGCAAACACAATGTACCATTAGAACACTGGAGTGGTAGTTGATGGAAATGGGCCTCTATACACCTATGGAGATATTTCATTAGAAACCAGACGTTTCCACCTAGAATAGTCATTTACCACATTAACAATGGATAGTGTGTATTTTTGATTAATGTTATCTTTATTGAAAAAACAGTGCTTTTCTTTGAAAAATAAAGACATTTCTAAGTGACCCCAAACTTTTGAACGGTAGTGTATGTTACTGGTTAAGAGTAGATTAAGATGAAACACAGCAACAACAAAAAGTTTCAGGTTCGCCTAGGAAAAAAAGAAGCACTTTCAGGATGAATATCTCCTGGATGGATGCACAGCAAAGGCCTAAAATCACCCAGATAATAGCACAACTTGTGAAAAGTCCCTCTGCAAAGTAAGACTGTGAAGCAGAACAATAGTTGGCGGGTTTTTAGTCAAGAGAATTTAGGAGAGGTCTCTAATATTTAAGCTTTTAATCAAACTATTGTCTCATTAATTTGTAAAAAGTTTCAGGTTCGCCTAGGAAAAAAAACCTTTCAGGATGATATCTTTTGGATGGATGCACAGCAAAGGCCTAAAATCACCCATATAATAGCACAACTTGTGGACATTCTCTCTGCAAAGTTTGATTTCGAAAAAATGAAGCAGAACAATAGTTAGAGAGTTTTTAATAAAGAGAATTTAGGCGAGGTCTCTAAAATGTGCATTTGGGCACATCTGAGCCATTTGACTTTTCTCATGTACCAATCCATATATTTCATTTGTATATTACTTATGGTGTCCAATACATCCACATCCATCAGTGTGTGGCTTTACAACAGTAAACCAAAGATACAGCTTCTGCAGCTGCTGCCACATAATTGCACTCGCAGTTCTTTCTGCAGTCACGTCAACGACACACACGCTATTAATTAAACGGCCGTGTCGTATGCGATTCAATTAAATCACGCGCAGAATTATCCAGGCTTGTAATAAAAACATTAAAATGGGCTTGAACCCGTTTGTGTTTTCTTTTTCTCGCTGTACTCTGACAGCCTCCATTGTCCAAGCGCAACCCCGGTAATCCATCTTGAATTCATTTGGATTTCCTCACTCCCAGATTAGCTAATCTGGATTTAATTGAAATGGATTAAGTTTTCTCTAACTCTGATTGATTTGAACTGTACGTGCACCGTCTGATGGCAGAACGTCAACCGCCTCCACGAAGAAGAATGTCATTCACTTTGGTCACTTTGTTTTCAACGTCGGGAAATTTCATTCGGATTTTTACTGGTTAGCAGTAAAGTTCTTTCACAATGTTTTAGCTCTTACTCCTGCAGTACTTGTGTATGCATGTTCCTGTGTGTGTGTGTGTGTGTGTGTGTGTCAGGAGTCTGCCTTACGTGTCATTAGAATATACATAACATGTCTCACTGCAAGAAAGCAGCAGTGAATCAGTGAATCCTAAAACTAAATATATTTAAAACAACAATCACAATGAACTAAACTAAAACTATCATAAGAAAAAAGCTCTTCTAACATATCAAAATATAACCTAAACTAGAATGGGCACTTGGTAGAGCGCATACCTTCACATATCACAAGATTGGGCATTGAATTATGAACATGTTGGCATTAGTTGCATGCCAATTGGATACAAATTGACCGTGCTATGGTAAAAAGAAGATTTTGACCTATCCATGACCTTGACCTTTGACCCGATCGATCCCAAAATCTAATCAAATGGTCCCCGGATAATAACCAATCATCCCACCAAATTTCATGCAAATAAATAAATAAATAAATAAACGGCGATCAAAACATAACCTTCCGCATTTTCAATGCAAAGGTAATAAGCAATGAATAAACAATATTGCTTTACAATAAAACTAAATACAAATGTCAAAATAAATAGCTCCAACAATCTTATTACTTTCACTTATTTCTTTTGAAGGGAAAGAAGAATAAAAATAAATAAAATAATAAAGTAATCAAATGTCCACTGAGGAGCTGGAGACTTCCCGGTGAGTTGATGGGAATGAATCGGGGTTTTCCATTTATTTCTTCAATTTTTGTTCAATCAGTTAAAAAGAAGAATAGTTATAGGACTTTCAGGAAATTCCACTCGGTGCATTAACTCCGGGGTCAGGGCCCGGAGGCGTTTCTCTTATGGAAACAGCTGACTCCAAGGCTAAAAAAATGCACCTGTCTGCACCTCTGAACCCACTAATTAGCACCTTCTATACCTCTCTAGTATAAACCGTTCAGACTCTCACGATAAATATTAAAACCACACCGTACGGATTGTTTTCCGTGCAGCTGGCTTCATTTCTCCGTGAACTCGGTGACTTCCTGAAGGTTGCGAGGGACGAAAACAGCAACTGGAACTCTCTGCTCCAACAGCTGGTCACATTTGGTGACAGATGATCTGTGGTATTCCACAGGAAGTGACATCGCCTGGCACCGGCCTGCCAGCCAATGGGAGAGAGCGAGCCTGTAGGAGCTCGTTTCCTCGCCAGTAGATGTCACGCTTCACACGTCACCGTTGGGCCGGGGATCATTTTGGAAATGTCAAATGTTTTGGAAATCACCGCGGATACGGATGGATGGTTAAACATAGTTAGATGGGTAAAATGTCAAAGTGTAAGAGTATAAACATGTAGAGGGACCATGAAGGCAGCTGCTCTGAAATAATATGGATGTTGGAAGTGCGTTGCAGTGAGTTTTTTTCTTTTTACAGGCCTTGAAAGAGCTGATGTTTCCCGCCTCGCCCCATATGCTCCCTTCATTTCCTCGCGTATACCTCTTTTTTTTGGGGTGTGGGGTGGGGGGGTGGTCCGGTCTGGTCATGTGTGCAGCTGGGGATGATGGAGGCTGTGCAAACGCTATAATCCTCCTCCACAGCTCAGGAAAGTACCCTTCCCTTCCCTCCCTGTCCAGAACGGAGGGGGGGGGGGGGGGGGGGACGACAACAAAGAGCCGAGTGTGGCTGCAGCCCGCGGGGTTCAGTGCACCCACCAGAACATGTCCAAGAGTCACAGCTTGCTGCTCCCTCCTATACCCATCTATCCACGCGTGACTTTCTCCCTCTCTCTCTCTCTCTCTCTTTCTCTCCTTTGACCCTCTTTTCAACCTACGAAAAAAAACCCGTGCGGTCGTAGGCCGCGACGCAACCGATCTTACCTCTGTTTCGTACCTCCGAAATAGAGGACTTTCGAAGGTCAAAAGGGAGGAAGGATAGAGCGGTAGAAGAGACGAGGCGGCGAGCGAGTGTTTTACGACCCGCGGCCGCGTGACGTCGTTCCACACGGCTGTGCGTGGAGACGGTGGAGTGTCGCCTCGAACAAAGAAACGGAGGCACAAAGTGGAACTCTTGTATTTATTTAATGGCGGGAAAGACTTAAAGCATCGTAGGACTCATGGAGAATGGAGATAGAGAGAAACCTGTTTTCGATGTACCCCGTGTTTGAGGATTACTTTGTTCATATGTTGACATTAAAAAACAAACACGTTGGGCTGATTTGCTACTGGACATGAACTGGTCCTCAAATGCAACGTTTTTTTAGATCGTCTGTGACTGTAACACCAACGAGCGCTAACTTCATATCAATACTCCAAAATATGTACTGAGAATCAAGTATTTAAATACCCGTGTTGAGGATTTCATTGGTCATCCATCGGGATGGTGACCCACCAGTTCGGTTCAGAATAAATGATGTCATCGAGAAATTTGTTCACACGCATTGACGTCCCGATCAGGTAATCTATACTGATTTATTGATGAGGCAATCACCTGGAAAACGGATTAGCAAGTGTTAGCATGATGGTGGACAAGGTCAACTTCATCCACGTCTACATTTATATCGATATCGGCACGTTAGCGTTGCCATTGTGAAAATGTGCTGATGTTAGCATTTAGCGAAAAGCAACCCCCGATAACAATAACACTTGAAGGCAACCTTCTTTTTTTGAAAACACTTGATTTAAACAAACGCAACTGAAGTTCACAGCAGCATTACGTTCACACTGGAACCGTTTCCACATGTGTTGTTATATCACATTTACGGCCCAAATGTCGCCTTATTTTGGGGCTTCTGTTTTAAAAAAGACATCTTGGATGAGACCGAAGGGATTCGTCTGCGGAAAAGACAACACCGGAGTGAAAGATGTTATATTTTTATGTCTTATCAGTCTTATATATGTCTTATCAGCACCATATCCAGGTGAAAGGTGCACCAAAAGACATTAATTCGACATGTTTCCAGCTGCTGCTCCGCCTGGAAACATTATATTAGTTTATTGTGATATATTAAACGATTTTTAGTCTTCGCAAAGATTTTTCTTCGCAAAATTCCATCGATGGTATTATTTTTGTAAAACCAACAAAGTAAATTCACTGAACTGTGTGTGTGTCTGCATTGACAGGAGTGTGTGTGAGGAATGTCAGTATCCTCTGTTTTGTAAAAGAACAAAGGTGGAATGTGTTAACCAGCCGGTATTAATCCACTGAAAGCTTCTTTTACTTCTTTTCCTCCTTTCAAATCATTTGACCACATGAGAATACTTGTTTTTTTAGATCACTTCCTGGTTCAGTGCATGTTGGATAAAAGTGAAACAACCTTGTAACAGCTGTAAGAAAACTAAAAAGTATAATACGGTAAGATGATGTCAGAGAAATAATATTTTCACATGTCCTTTGTCATGTGGATTTACTGAACCACGTTATGTTTGGCATGATATAATATATATATATATATATATATTAAGGAATAATACTGTGTGACTAAGGAGTTACACTCCAAAATAAGATAACCGTCATTAGTACTGAAAATAGACATTTTCTGAAATTTCTTTGAATATTTTTCCATTTTTAATTTGATGTATTTTCACAAATATATACAAATCACCATGTATAATAACTTTATTTAAATTCATTCATATGGATGACTACATATGGGGTCTTTAAAGCATCGTCAAATATTAAAACCTGGTTTTCCCAGTTTGACAAATATCTGATTGTGAGATAATCATCCAGTTCAGTGTCATTTCATCTTGAGAAAAGTCAACTTGAAACAAGCGAAACAAACTTGTTTCCCACTGGCATATTCAAAAATAATGAATTGCCAGTCAAATCATCAAATTATACAATAACCTGTCTGCGTTGCCGCTTTATTGTTCGTGCGTTTGGATCACAATCCCGTGCGTAATGGCACAGTTGGGTAGCTTTTTTTGACTTTAGTATTTACTAAGTGAGTGTCATGTTTATGAGAGCCATGAGCATATTTGTTTGCAGGGAGGTTGGATGGTTTACTGGCAGAGTTTGTAGAGCACCCCCCTCCTCTCTCTCTCTCTCTCTCTCTCTCTCTCTCTTCAGCCGCCGCGATATATTTTCCAGCTCTGAAGCCCGAACCGCACGAGCTCGATCGATTTCCATTGATTGTCCCTGACGAGCTGCTCCACTTTCTAGCCAATGTCAGCCAGTCCTGCGATCGGGAAGGAGAGAAATGAAGGAAAATCTCTGCCGCCCTGGCGGTGTCATTTCCACACACTCGGGTTGGCCGCCTGCCAAGCAGACAGGACAGCCGAAAGAGGCGGAGTGGACTTTTTTGTTTTGTTGGGGGGGTCTGAGCGCGAGGAGGCGCGACCGGAGAGGAGGATGAGGACGATTTCTGTCCGTCAGCGTGCAGGCGTGGTGGAATATCCATGGATGGGGTGCTTTTTGTTTTTTTTACCCTTCATGCGTTTCTCCTGACAAATATAACACCTTAAAACGAGAACAGACCATAACATTACAAAAATATATGCGTTTATATATGTATTCATATTATATTTGTATCCTCTAATTATAAAAACCCACAACAGAATCACTCACCCAGGCAGTTTAATGTCAATTAAACTAATTTGCTCACCAAAACCATCCGAATAAATATTTTTTAATTACTATTTTTTAATAAATTGTTTGACTTGACGTGCATCCGGTAACATTTACACACAGTGTCGTCATCTCTTATGAATACAGTTGTATTCTGACCCCCCCCCCCTCTTCCCCCAGCTGTCCTGACATCACACCGAACCTCGCGCCCTCTCTCCCTCTCTCCCTCTCTCCCTCTCTCGCTCTCTGTTTGTTGTTGCCTCAGCTGAGCTGGAGAGCGCGCGGGCGAACGAGCGGGTGCGCGCGCGGGCGCGCTCTCAGTAAAAGTCCACTTCGGTTTTTCCGCGAAGCTCCAAAAATCCATGAAATGTGTTTGCATGTTTCTCTCTGCAAGCGAGGATGTAGAAGGTGGGATCGCGAGCACGGAGAGAGCTCGGGGGGAACCCACGCGCTCACGCCTTCAGAGAAAGTACGCTTTTCCCCATAAATAACTGACGGTGAATATTCGTTTTTTTCTTCTTTTTCCCCTATATTTATCATGAACGGACAGGCCACTCTGTATGATTTTATTCTCGGAGAATAAGCTTTATTTTTATTTTTTTTCTCCTGCCCTTTTTCTTCTTCTTTTTTGTGTCCCCGTTCTGCTCGGCAGGCTGAGAGACGGACCGCTCGGACTGAGGGAGCTCTCCTCCCCTCTGGATCTGCTTTTCTTTGGGGTAGGTGCAAATAATTTGTGCCCGTGTTTGCAAAAAAAATAAAAAATATATGCAGATACATGTGGGAGGGGGGGGGAGGAGGGGAGGTGATAGGGGGGGTGCAATCATACTTTTGTTGGGAGTCTGCTGAAAGTTAAGGGGCTGTCATCTTCTTCTCTCCGGGGTGAACCGGGGCTCCTCCGGACATCCTCGTACAGAGGAGCCCGTGTTGCTGGCACCGCAGACGGGCGGCGGTGCTCGTGGACCACGGAGTCCAGACAAAAGCCAGCTCTGTGGAGCCGCTCTGTACTCTCGAGAGAGGAGAGGAACGGGTTTTTAAAAATTGCCGGGGGATAGGTGAACGGTGATGTGGGGTGGGGGTGGGGCTGGGGGCTGTCAGAACCATCTCCATTCCTCCTTTTTTTATAATAAGTCGCCTCCGTGATACGGACCGACACCGTGACGGGGTGGGGGGGGGGGGGGGGGGCGGGGATCAGCTGTTAACGATGCGCACTCAACTTGACGCGTAATGAAGGACGTGATCAACGGGCATTATTGGAGTGGGGTCGTCTTACATTTGACAACAGACGGATACGTCACCCCGCATAAAGAGGCGGAATGAAACTTTTATTTAACCCTAAAAAACACAAAACCACACCACCCGGTCACTACAGACCCCACATGTTCCCACTCGCGCCACCATACGCGAATATTACTCGGCTTTATTCCCTTTATATATTTTTTAATTCCACATGTCATCTCCTTGTTCTTCTTTCTTTCTCATCCTGATAAAGTTCCCAGGTACACAAGCTTCCAGCACGTTACGCCCCCCCCCCCCCCCCTGCATTGCTGCTCCAGTGCCGCTGCTCCAAGAGCTCCATATGTTCCGCGCGCCGTGGTTGTTTTTCCTCCTCCAACTTTTTTGTGTGTGTGTGACCACAGCCTCATTAGGGAGAAGACGCAGCAGGTTATGGACAATGGTGGAAGCCTTGAGTCTTATTATTGTCACCAGGCAGGCAGACTTCTTTTCTTTCCTTTTTTTTTTACTTCCTCCATTCGTGCGTCTGCGTGTGGAGGAACGAGCGCGCGCGCGTGTATGTGTGTGCGCGCGCGTCAGTCTACAGGAGGAGGGATGAATAGGAAATGTGTGTAGCTCCCCCGTAAGTACCAACACGAGTCCGCAGACAGCGCGTCTGAACCGGAGGGAGGAGGAGGGAGGGAGGGAGGGGGGGGGGCTGCATCGTGCATCGCCTGACCTAATCCATTAAATATTCTCACGTCTCTGGAGGTGTCACAGTCAGCTGCTCCACAGTTTGTGGCGGACCGAAATGCTTTCATAACCCTCCAGGAAATGTGACAATATTTCTTCCCCCCCCATCAGCTCTTTTTTTTTTTCAAAAGCTGGGATGGAAAACTTATTCAAGGGTAACACTTCAAGGAGGGTCCAGTCACACGTGATCTGATTCTCATTTAGCACTGGTCACATGTTTATTTAATAAAGACAATAAATTAAAAAAAAATCTGATTTTATTACTTAAAATAAAGTTAACTTGAGACCCACACTAAATTAATAATCACGTGTTTCACTGAACTAATGCGTGTGACATGGGGCTGCCGTGGGGGCCGAGTCAATGTGAGTGGAATATTTAAGGAGCCGCAATAGAACAACATCCCACTTCCTGGTAGTTTGGGGTTATTTTCACGTTGAGGTTTTCTTTCCTCTGAATACGATTATTGACCTGAACAAAACAAAACAATGGGATACACACACACACACACACACACACACACACACACACACACACACACACACACACACACACACACACACACACACACACACACTGGCCCTAAAGGCTTTCCTCCAATCGTCCCTCAACTATTGATCAGACCTATTGAACTACTGAACTGACCATCAGTCAGTGGTCACTACCGTGTGGACTGATGTTTATTTTCTTGGTAACACACTTTTAAATAAACTGCTTATATGCACGTGAGAGTTATGAGCTGTTCATGCTCACATCATAATGCTGATAACATTCTCACAGCATCTGTAAAGCTGTGTGTTTAGTATTTACTAAAGTATTCCTTAATTCAACAGTTATTTCAGCTCGCGTGTAGCCTCCCCGAGATCTCGCCAATAATTCATCTGACATATTTAATCGCGCTTTAGAACGCTTTCACAATGTTTTTCACAAACCGTGCAGGTGTCATGGCCAGCTTTGCTTCGTGTACAGAATCTACTCATCGTATTTGTGACTTATGGCTAAAAAAACCCCGTTTTTGCTTACTTGCCTTGATTTACAGGAGATGAGAAGGTTGATACCGCTCATGTGTTCGTATGCTAATGCTAGGCTACGACCAGCAGCCGGCGAAAAAGAAGTTTCCACGTTTTAAAGAGGGTTACTATTTCATGGCCCGGAGCCTACGGCCGGTTGCCTGGCAACTGGTCCTGGTCAAGAAATAGTTCGAGAAATATTTCAGCACATAATAAACGGAAAGTTGTCGTTTTTACCCGGCTAGCTGAACCCCCTCTCTTCAGTGTGTATGCTAAGCTAAGCTAAGCTAAGCTAACCGACGCCTGGCTGCAACTTCATATTCAGAGTGCAGACACAGAAACTGGTATTGTCCGTCTTTCCCAACATGTGTAATATTTCCTTTCATTTGACTGTTTCGGGTCACTGAGAATATGAACTGCAAATTTATATAAGCAAACCATTAGATATACATTTATACGCAGGTTGGGGGGGAACTATTTTCAGGCAGCATAGCAAGAAGAAAGTAAGCAGACGGAAAACGCAATTTCTAAAAGCATCAGGACATTATTCTGAACCACATTTCACACTCGCGTGACACTTGATTCTTGATTTCATGAGATAGAAAAGCTACATTGTGTGTGGAGCCAGACTCAATTATACGCTATTAGCCGATTCAACAAATATATAACTTGACGTTTTGTAAACCACATTTAAACAAAGGCTCAGTTTTCTGCCGACCAGCTGTTGATGTCACGAGTCTGATGTCACTCAGATGAATTATTGTCAAAAGTGTTTTTTACTGAAATGTACGGCAACATATATAATCGCATTCAGAGCGTTGTGTTGTAGCTCCTCAGGCCGGTCAATATTTTTTGTCGGTTCCACTAAATGACTTATTGACCATTAAGACGTGAAGAATTGTCCAGCACTCAGATTTACTTTTCCATAAAGTGTGAAAAAGAAAATCAGATTCAGTTTTAAAAAACAAAAACAGTTCAAAAAAAGTCATATTAATACACAGTGCATGTTCTCGCTGCAGTTTTTAATCTACCCAAAACAAGAGGCCCCCGAGTATTTGAGTCTGGCTTCGACTGCAGGATCAGATCAGGCGTCTCATTCCACACCGGGCGAGCTCATTGGTCAATCCCAGAAGAGGCTTTCTGGATTGTTCTGATCATTCGGATCATTTTATATCCAGACCTCTGGGAAATACCAGGTAAAGCCAACATTTACACCTATTTGTAAGCTCGAGTTGCAAGAAAACGTGTCTCTCTGAACTTACAACTCGGCGCGAGAAAACAGAAACCTGAGAAAGACTTTGAGAACCGCAGCGTTACGTCGGTACCATCGCGGGAAATTGAGCAAAAACACACTTGAAGGATAAAAACAACAGCCATTATGTGGTTTCAGCGGTACGGCGTTGACACTGAGTACCGGAGACAGTTGCGGTTCGTACGAGGACGCGCGTCTCCCCGGTGAACGATGCGGTGGAAGGGATCCGATGCCGGAGGTCGAGGAAGGCGACCGGCCTGAGACCGTACGCCGCCGCGCCCACGGCTGACGTTGACGTGAGTGTTGAGTGATAGGTCGGCGGGGGATGGGAGGCGTGTCCAGTAGTTGTCTACCGTCGTTAAACAACGCGGTCGACCGAAGCTACGCACATGTCGGAGGAGCAAAAAATACAAATCTGCGTGCACATGTTCGTCATTCCAGACGGATTTTGAGGGAGTTTTAGTATTTTCTTTGTGGCGGAATTTTTATCAGGTTCTCAAAATGTTATTGTGTCACAATGACACAATAACGAGAGTATTTAAGAAAATAAAAGCATGAAACAGTGCATTGAAAAGAGCCTGGCTGCCACTGATGAGTTCAGCTATAATACAAACTTGTGCACACCTTAAAATTCCCAATCGTACATAAAAATTATGAACAATTAATTGCCACAAAATATTGTCTAAATTCCACATCATCAACATTTTGGAGGTTTATATCCGCCTTCTTTTTATTATTTGTAACCCGGTGGCGTCGTCAGGGTCAGCTGGTCGCACAGTTCCCATGGCTCAATGATTATGTTACAGCTGATGGTGATATTTTTTGTTAAATGTCTTTGGGGAGCTTGTTTATTCCAGCTATTGATAATGCGCCAGTCCCATTAATTATGTAGACAACTCAAGTCTTTTATCACGTTTACTGTATTTATAGAGCGTTGATGAAGCTTTTAGGATCGGAGCTGGATTTTTCTCTCGGGCCATTTATTCGTCAACAAACAGTGTTGTTGTTGTCCCCAGATTTACTTCACCTCAATGCACAGCTGCCTTAGAGCTCGCTGGAGTAAATGTTACACTAAAATCTTAATGAAAAATCACATAAGTGACGACGAAATACACATTTTCGGCTCCAATATTCCATAACAGTGCGATAGAGAAACCCCGCGTATCGCTCTGGCGATTTGCAATGCGGCTTCTGCACCCGACCACGAACTGAGACACAGATAGTTTTGAGATGCCTTCGGGGAAACCGGACCCGGGTCAGTGCTGCGGTGGGAGAAACTGAAACTCCGGGGCTGCGGAGCTGGCTCTGGTTCGCTGGCGCCACATCCCCCCCCCCCCTGAGCTGGTGAGAATGTGGGGGCTGTGCTCTCGCCTTTGAAGCTTTACCTCCCACTAATTCTGGCCTTCCAATTTCCACACACTGCACAGACATCCCCCCCCACGCCCCCACCGTCCGCCAACCCCCCCCCCCCCCCTCCATCCTCTTCCCCTCCCTTTCCCTTTGTTTCCCTTATAAGGACTGGCCCGGCCATTTCCTCAGCTTGTCTGTGGGAGGTGGTGTGCTTGTTTGTGGACGCCGACAGGTCAGGAGGAGAGCGGCGTGGTGGTTTTACTTCTTCTTCATAGATGAGCAGTCACAGGGAATCTGCGTCTCGGAGGCCCTCGACATTCGCCCCGTGAAACCTCTTTATGAGCCTGAGCGCATATATTTTACCAGCTGATGTCGCTCTACAGGTTTTTGGGCTTTAAAAAGTAAATGGATGAATTATTATTTCTCGACAATGATGGGAATCGTACAACATCCAATGTGAATGAAAGAGAATCAACTTCCTTTGGTCTGAACTCTGTATTCTCATCAGTTCTTAGATTGTTGTGTGATAATCCCATCGGGTACGCACATGTGTTATTACATATGTACTCAGATTGATGTGCATGTAACTGTTAGTCAATACATGTAACGTTCCTAAATGATTAAACTACAATCTATAGATGGGCTTGTTTAAAAGGGTCATTATTACTAATAAATACAGTAATTTCAAGAAATTGTAAATTAATCTGACAGAAATCACAGTCACAATGCCAGATACAACAGATTCATTGGTTAAAGAGTTCACCAAGATACTATTTCCAACCAGGAAATAAAGTGATAAAGACTTTTCTGGAGAGCTTATGCATCTATAATTACAGCAGAACAAGATACATATTTCTAATTTGAATATATTACCGTTAAATGTGACGAATACCTATCAGTTTGTTGTTTTTGTCGTGTACTAAAGCAGTTTTTTCCCCTTAATTCAACACACTTAATTTGATTGTATTTGATTGAAATAGCAAGTCAAGGCTCCCGACCTTGTAATTTTGTTGTTCTTTGCCAACCAATCAGAGAAGCTCCAGGGAAGCAGGTGTTGATTTGTAGATTGATGTTTGAAGGATTAGAGATTCAAAGTTTTTTTTTAAATTTCTGTGCTTAAATTTGAATTATATGTAACTACATCTTTGTCTGGGTTAAATTTCCTCAAACTAACGTTCCGAACTCTCATAACTGACACATTCAAATGTATTTAAGTTTGAGTATTGAGCACATTTGTTGTGTAATTTCTAACATTATTACTTTACTGTTTTGCTCCCATGAAGCTGTTTTGAAGCTCTAAAAACCCTCTGAACGCTCCCTGCTCATCATAAATCAGCAAACAAACACAGTTAGAGACTAGCTGGTGACCACAGTGGAGCATTTAGCAGATAAATAGCATGAAATCTCCCACAGGAGTCGGTAGAGACCAAAAACTGAGCTAAAACTAAGTGAATACGAGACCGAGTGGCCAGAAACACTAAATGAATGCTAAGGATCCTAAAAGTGATGTTCTTCTTTTCAGAATGTACCCACGTTGACATCAATGGACAGTGTATCTCTTGAGTGTCTCAGTATTGGTGAGTAATATACTCTAATACATCTCTTCTCTCCCTATGTGATGTTTCCAGACGGCCCATGGAGCGACGTGCATGAGGGCTGAGCTGTAAGTGCGGGCAGAAGGCCTGGCGGATCGGTCCATTGAGGTCTCAGCGGGGCCACAGAACCGAACCGAGACAAGGCCTTTGATCCCCTTGCCCCCTTTCCACCCTCCCCCCCCCCCCAACCCAGGCTCCGGACCATGTCTAGTGGGCTGTCGGCGGGGGGCCGGACCGAGGACGCGGAGCGGAATAGCTGCAAGCAGGACTCTCCTGTCATAGAGCGCCGGAACCGCAGCGGCATCCTCAGCGAGCCCCTCAGCAAGAGCCTCAAGAAGTCCCGCACCCTCTCCCAGTACACGGCAGTGTCCTCCGCCACCAGCAATGGACACAGGGACCACGGCGAGGCCAAGAGGCACTCGGCCAAGCCTCAGCCACCGCCGCTGCCTCAGCCCACCGTCTCCGCGCTGACGGCGGCGGCCAAGTTGGACCGGACCCTGGAGCAGGTCCTGGAGGGACAGAATGGCCTGCTGCACTTTGCCCAGGCGGCGGCGTTGTTAAAGCGGGCCGGTATGGAGCACATGCTCCTGCCCGGGGGCATGGGAATGGGAGTTGGCATCGGAGACGCGGGCTCGGGGGCGAGCGACTTGGAGGGCACGTCTGTCACGGACGCCGTCGGTGGTCCCGTGGACTTCCCATATGGATTAGGGGGCGGGTTCCCCTTCAACCCGGGTCTTTTCATCATGACGCCGGCTGGAGTGTTTCTGGCGGACGGCGCGCTACACATGGCCGGCCTGGCCGAGTACCCGGCGCAGAGCGAGCTGGCCTCCGCTATCAACTCCGGCAAAAAGAAGCGAAAACGTTGCGGCATGTGCCCGCCTTGCCGACGGCGGATTAACTGCGACCAATGCAGCAGCTGCCGGAATCGCAAAACGGGCCACCAGATCTGCAAGTTTCGCAAATGCGAGGAACTGAAGAAGAAACCCTCTGCTGCTCTGGAGGTGAGTGTGTGGGAGTGTTTAGCCCCCCCCCCCCCCAAAATAAGCCTTAGCACGTTTGGATCCAAAGAGTACTAGGGTTAGGGCTAGGATTGGTTGGAGTTAGGGTTAGGTTTGGTTTGGTTGGGGTTAGGTTGGGTTGGGGTTAGGGTTAGGTTTGGTTGGGGTTTGGGCTAGGATTGGTTGGGGTTAGGGTTAGGTTGGGGTTAGGTTGGGTTGGGGTTAGGTTTGGTTGGGGTTAGGGTTAGGATTGGTTGGGGTTAGGTTAGGTTTGGTTGGGGTTTGGGCTAGGATTGGTTGGGGTTAGGTTGGGTTGGGGTTCGGTTTGGTTGGGGTTAGGGTTAGGATTGGTTGGGGTTAGGGTTTGGTTGGGGTTAGGGTTGGGTTGGGGTTAGGTTAGGGTTAGGATTGGTTGGGGTTAGGGTTAGGTTGGGGTTAGGTTAGGTTTGGTTGGGGTTAGGGTTAGGATTGGTTGGGGTTAGGTTGGGGTTACATAGCTTCAATGCCTTTACAAAAATTTCAAAAAACATTTGGGTCCAGAGAAACCAGAGAAATAAGTTGATCTCAGGGAAGATTTGGAAGATCTGAAAACAGCACAAAACAAATTTCAGCTTCACGTCACAAAGAAGATCTTCAGAATTTGTCCCTGTGTCGTTCCCCTTTAAGGGAAATAGTACAGGGGGGCTTTTTTGGTGGGGGGAGATGACTCCACAAGCAATGGGGGAATGACAGGTGGTGAAGAGTGTGGTGGGTAAGTGCAGGGTAAGCATGCACCATGGGGGGGGGCGGGGGGTCCACTATAACCACACAATCACCCTGCACACATCTTTTCAATCGGAAGGCTAATTCGGCTAATCCTAAACCCAAATTTACACAACGCCGCCCCCACCCAGTGGAGAAATGTTCACACGAACATCCTCGTCGCGCATATGTTGCAATTTTAAAGGACAAATATGCATATATTTATACTGAATATGTGTACACAGTATGTGTTTGTGCGTGAGTGTGCATGTGTGGGTATGTCCGTGTATGTGTGTGTGTGTGTGTAACAAGGTCCATCTGGCCACAGAGCTGTCATCTGGAGCTCCAGGTGTCAGTGTGCCCCCCCCCCCCCCCCCATATCCCCTCCTTCTTTTTGCCGCCGTGACACTCCGGCTCGTCTAAATGGTCCTCCAAACTTCCCGAGCGTCGCCTCATCATCGCACTCAGTGAGGACAGAAAAACGACCGATCGTGAAAGCGATGGCAGCAGATGTTCCGTCTGAAAGGAAATGAACTTTTTGGGATCAATGTGGATAAAGAGTCACTTTGGCATTGCGTAATACGTTGATAACGTAGCGTGCGAGCCGGTGGAGAGGCCTCCGGTCTAATCGGCACGAACTGGATGCGTGCTTCAGACCGCCAACGGCTTCACGCCTCCCTCTCCCCGATGCCTGTCGGTCGCTCGGTCGCCGTGCGCCGACTTTCGGGCGTCCGCGGTGAAATGCTCCTTTAAGGAGATGGTTTGGTTAACAGGATGTTTTTGAGTGACATAAAAATGATGTCATTTTAAATGTAAGAGTCGCCTGGTTGAGCAAAGTTAATAGACGTTAATGGAGCCACCGGACAATCCCACGTTTTCTAGCTCGACTTCTACTGTCCGCTAAAGGCCGAGGGGTCTTAGGGGGTCTTAGGGGGTCTTAGTTCTTAGGGGTCTTAGTTCTTAGGGGTCTTAGGGGGTCGTAGTTCTTAGGGGTCTTAGGGGGTCTTAGTTCTTAGGGGTCTTAGGGGGTCTTAGTTCTTAGGGGTCTTAGGGGGTCGTAGTTCTTAGGGGTCTTAGGGGGTCTTAGTTCTTAGGGGTCTTAGTTCTTAGGGGTCTTAGGGGGTCATAGTTCTTAGGGGTCTTAGTTCTTAGGGGTCTTAGGGGGTCTTAGTTCTTAGGGGTCTTAGGGGGTCGTAGTTCTTAGGGGTCTTAGGGGTCTTAGTTCTTAGGGGTCTTAGGGGGTCGTAGTTCTTAGGGGTCTTAGGGGGTCTTAGTTCTTAGGGGTCTTAGGGGGTCTTAGTTCTTAGGGGTCTTAGGGGGTCGTAGTTCTTAGGGGTCTTAGGGGTTTTTAGATCTTAGGGCTCTTAGGGGGTCTTAGTTCTTAGGGGTCTTAGTGGGTCGTAGTTCTTAGGGGTCTTAGGGGGTCGTAGTTCTTAGGGGTCTTAGGGGGTCTTAGTTCTTAGGGGTCTTAGGGGGTCGTAGTTCTTAGGGGTCTTAGGGGGTGGTAGTTCTTAGGGGTCTTAGGGGGTGGTAGTTCTTAGGGGTCTTAGGGGGTCGTAGTTCTTAGGGGTCTTAGGGGGTCTTAGTTCTTAGGGGTCTTAGGGGGTCTTAGTTCTTAGGGGTCTTAGGGGGTCTTAGTTCTTAGGGGTCTTAGGGGGTCTTAGTTCTTAGGGGTCTTAGGGCTAACCTCTTCATGATAACAACACTACACATATTGAGATGTTTGTGCACACATTGGTTTAGATCAATATGTGTTGGCATGTTTTAGCTTATTCACTATCCAGATCATATGATAAGTAGCCGACATATGATTTACACAGATCCTTATTTTGCTGAATAACTTTGCAAATAGACAAAAAAACAAAAACATTATGAGCTGTTTCAGAAAATGGCCCAAAAACAACATATTTCAAATGAAGAGACAAAGCTCTCTCGGGAGGAGGCCTTCAGTGGTTGGTTAACAGAACGTTGGACTTCAAGAACAGGATTTCCTGCCTATTATTATTTTTGTAACCGTGACAACATTGGGTCCTTAACTTTGAATGAATTAGTAACATAACCTCGTGGTTTGTATGTCTAAACCTGTTAAAATGCGACATCCCTGCAGCACTCTGTTAATGCTCTTAACTAATAACCGTCGTCATATCATAAAACTGATGTTTTCACATGGTTCACAGACTAATAATGTACTTTGATGTGTATTTTGAAGCACTTGTTGGCTTGTGTTGTAGGTAGTGAAGATCCTATTAGGTACATATATCAGAACGACGTTGCGGTTGAGTTATGATCATTTGTACTTTGACTCTAGTGCACTAAAAAGTAGCAAACAAACAAACAAAGAGAGCATGATCTGTGTGAGATTAATGGATAAGTCAAAACATTGAAGGTCCATTTGACCGTGTGAAGTTGAAGCGTTCATATGCCGGTCATTCAGGGCAAATGTGACTTTCACACGTCGAGAATCAATCCGTCTGAATGGCAGCGTGTTGCTTTCTCTCACTTTTCTATTGTTCAGTTGGCAAATTAATGAGCGGCTTCACGTGTCTCCGTTGATGATTCATGCCGAATGTGTCAGCTCGCCACGTAGGCGGTACGACGACTCGACGTCTGAAACGGGGAGGGGAAAAAAAGAGAATTTTATTCTAATTTATGATTCGCAATTGATGTTGTCGTGGCAGTTAGCCCAATCATACCAGTCATTCACACCAGTGATGCCAAAACCCAAAGGGGGCTTGAATATTCATGAGTGTTGATGTTGATATCGGTCATCGTGCGGCTCGAAACGTCAGTCTGCCGGTCGCCGCGTCGTATAAAAGAAACTCCAGGGTATCATAAACCTGCCAAGCCTCTGAGTACAATAGCAGTCTGATCATTGGCTTTAGTAATCGTATGTACTGTAATTACCTCGCACGCATTTTATACTCCTGACATCTGGAAGTATGTACGACTAACCACTTCATTTACTGCGTCTGTCAAGCAATTTCCCTTTTTTTTCTTCTTCTTCCCAGATCATAAACAAAAAGGCAAAATCTCTGCATGCAACGAGACAATATCAGACAACGGATATGTGTTATTAAAAGTGTGTGTTTGTTGTGCTGGAAGCACGACTCTATTACATCATTCCTGAAGGTGTCTGCACAGAATCATTAATTTTAAAATGTTATCCAAAAAAAATGCTTTTAGACAATCGAATGCATCAAATGTTCAGAGTCCACAAGAAGTTTTTATATTTTTCTTGCGTGGCCAAAATGTGGATTAGGTCACACTAAAGCCTGGACGTGGATATTTGGATTATCAGGGTCATTAATTCCTTAAACAAGAGGCACATTGATGAAATGTGACATTACATGGACATATTTTTAGGGATGGGTATCGGTTGGTTTTTTTTCCGATAGGCTACCGGTGCTAAACCGGTACTTTTAAAACGATATCAGTGCCTAAACTGATACTTAATTTTTAAAAAAAGGGCAAGGCACATATATGCCAAAGTGAGAATCAAACCATAACCTCAACCACTTGACAACCTACAGCGTCAGATACAATCTCAGTAATACTGCTGGTCGAGTTCCCGGTACACGGACATCTTTGCAATGCGTTCATTGTAGTTTTAGAGCGATAAAGTGACTCAACCTGTGTGCATCGGCTGAGATCTGCATCGCAAATAGTGTATTCAACATAACGAGACTCTCATTGAATCAGGAAGCCACCCCAGAGTTCTCTAACCTGCTAATTCTTTGCCCCCAAACGTGATTTTCTACAGTATCAACTTTCCGACAGCGGTACAACATTTTACATTTTTTACCCTGCTTTTTATTTGTTCTCATTGAACTCATGACGTCCCCCCCCCCCCCGTGAGCAGTCTAGAAGTCGTCTCTTATGGCTTTGTTATTAAGTCAACAGCTCTTGTTCAGCTGGAGATGCGATCACAGATTACGGCCGGGGGCCGCGCCGTCGGGCGAGCGTGACGTCGCCGGCGTACGAGCTAAATGTCACGAGGATGAGCCGCGTCAGGACGGAGCCGAGCGTCAGCAGGAAACCCTAAATCTCAATAATGAGTGGACGATGTAATATTGTGAATTACGGTGTGTATTAGTATGCCTCTTTAAGAGAAGTTCTATCATCCCCTCCATCAGGGTAGGACATTTACATATTTTTTACTTGTGAAATAATATTTAATTGTTGTTAAAAAATGATAAATATACTTATTTAGGCTTACAGTATATGAGCAATTGTCGTGAAAATGGCAATAATAAGACTTAGGCAGTAGTCTACAGATTCAAAGTGTTTTCTTAGATTTTTTAACAAATATAAATCAGACAATCACATTCAATTTTATTCTTATTTATTTGCGTTTATTTTTTCTATTAATTTTTTTAAACAACTATTAACAATTTACCCAATTTTTTTTTAATTCAAATTATATATATATATATTTTTCTTACCTACCTTGTACAGGCAATACAGCTGGAACAGACACAACAAAAAACAAAAACAAAATACTATTAAATTATCGAATTTATGGGGGCATTTTTTGCCCCTCTTCTAGTGATATCAGGGGCAAAATTATATTTCTTTGGGGCAGTTTTGCCCTTTGCCCTCCTGTATTTCTGACGCTGCCCTCCGTGCATATTCGGGGCGACCTCCTGTTCCCGAAGAGACGCCGGTCCTGAGCGTTGGGAGTGAACTGAGCCTCCGCTGTGTGCGTCACATCCCCCTCCAATCGAAGATGGAGCGGCACATCCCGTCTGCCGTGGCGTGCGATCTCTAAAGAGGCTTGAAGTCTTCATCAAACACGCGTCTCGCGGTCAATTTGTCAGCCATCCTTTTTTTTTTTACGCGAACAAAACTTCTTCTCTTCGCTCGGGGGGTATATTTGTGCGTTTTACACTCCGGGTACACGACGTGCGGTTACGAAAGCAGCCGCGTGCTTATTTTGAGGCTGTTTGACGGGTTTCCATTGAGAGCTCACGGCGGCTCAAAGAGGAGCGTAACCACACACAAAAACATCGGCGAGTGAGGGGGCGTCGGCGTGCCGAGGCCTTCGCCAACGCCGCGGCTCGCCGGCTGAAGATGTCGGGATTTATTCTGGGGATGCTGCATTTTGAGAGAAACAAGTGGGAGGGCAGTTCCTTTGCCGCTCCGCGTACCGAACACCCCTCCGGCGGCGTCGGTGTCAGCGATGCCTGTTCAACGCGGGGAGAAAGAAGGAGTGAGGAAGTTGGAATGCATCTCGTCTTTGTACTCGTACGTTGCATTTGAGGACAGGAAAGACGGGAGATGAGCTTTTTTAGCCGTTTTCTAGCGATACAGCTATCGGCCGGCGGTCGGCGGTAGCTCGTGGGGGAGGGGCGTCGTCACAAGGTCCCGGGTTCGATCCCCGCTCTCCCCATTAGTTGCATGTCAAAGTGTCCTTGAGCAACACACTGAACCCCCGGCGGCTCCCCGGTCGCTTCGCTGCAGCCCACCGCTCTTCAATGGGTCGAATGCAGAGAAGAAATTCCCCGTCGGAGATCAATAAAAGTGTAAATTTCTTCTTCTTTTCTGATATATTTAGAAGAGAAATGAATTGGTTGTGTCAAAGACTTGTGCTTCTATGCCGGTGTCAGCCGTTGATACGGGAGTGTTCCCTCGCGGTCCCTCCTGCCTGCCAGACGCAGAGCGCCACGCGCAGTCGGGGCAGGAGAGGCGGATGCAAAGTGACGGGCGACACCGAGACGCACGGACGAGTGGGCAAGTTGCCGGGCAGACGGAGGGCCACGCTGGAGGGGACAGAGGGGGGCCATGCGAGACAGAGAGAGAGAGAGGGAAAGAGGCGGGGCTTCTGGATGACGGCGCATCGAAGCTGCACGACGGTCGATAAAAAATGACTTATTCTCGTATTTTGCTCAAACTGTCACCGTGTCCTGACAGCAGTGCAGGAAACAGATAATCTGTGAAGAAAACAATCTGGTTCCTCGGCGTTGAGTGCTCCTCGAGCCTGGAGGAGGACATCCAATCACACGCAGCTGTCAATCACCGCTCAGGAACTCTGATCTAAATGTCAATCTGGGTCGCCCTTATCGAATATGAGTCACAATTCTGTAATTCTTCTAATTTTTAAGTAGGAAAATATTTTATTCAGACATTTACGTTTTTGTTTCCGCCGCATTTGCTGTTGAAAATGCCACATGTCACATTAACATCCAAAAATACTGCATTTAACCAAGTTTGAAAGTCATTTATTAGATTTATTTTGACCTCTGATCGCAGGGCATGAGCATCCAGGGGTAGCGTGAAATATCTGGATCATTAGCTTCATAATATTTATTCACAACAACCCACATTGATTTCCGACTATTTTGAAAATCAATCATTTCAGTTTTTAAAATGTTTTATTTCTACAAAATATTTTCTTTGTCATACCAGCCAATAAGCTGAAAAAGAGCAACTTGAAGAGATATTACTGCGGCTATATATTTTTTAAACGTAAGTATTTCTTCATACACATGTTTAATTGACGACGATGTATTGGTCAAGTGAAATAAATCCTATGAACACACATACATGTCGACAGCTGGAGGTCATGTATGTTCCATGTATGTTCTGATTCAGATGTTTTAAAGCAGGAGTGTCTAACTCATTTTCACCGTGGGCCACATCATGGCTGCCCTCAAAGGGTTGTAACTGTAACTATACAAACTACTCGCCAACATGTTAAATAACTCTCTTTGCATTTTATTATTGTTTATTTGAGTGTAGAAATATTTTACATAAGAACATTTATTTAATATTATAACATAAACTCATCTCATTTGAAACCTTCAAAATAAAAGCACAGGATATATATATTTGTAAAAAAAAATTTAAGAAAAGGTGATCATATATCTTTGAAGCCGCCAGGGGCCACATTAAATGCCGGATTTGGCCCCCCGGGCCTCGTGTTTGACACCTGTGCTTTAAAGCTTCCCTTCTCTGTCCTGATGCTCGTGGAGGTGCTTTGCATTCGGCGGTTCGTCTGAAAGATGTAAGGCCGCCTCTTTCTTCTGCTTTTGTTGTACGCCACCAAAAATTATTTGTTCCACGCGAAGAAAAATCTGCCCGCCGACGACACATCCATCGATTTCTTCGTGATTGGCCACTTTACACCCACAGATTCCATCCGTCTGAACCTTTGCAATCAGTGTTGTTGAAGAGAAGATTTTTTTTTCTTCTTCCTATTCGTGAACTGCTGCCATTTCTTCTCTCTCTCTCCCTCTCTCTCTCCATTGATTGCTCATGTTTGATAATGAGGGGGGAAAAAAACTGCATCTCCAGTCCAAGCCGAGCGGATGTGTTGTTTTTCTTCCCACGCTTGATGTCACGGTCAGTCCGGCCTTCAGCACGTTTTTTTTCTATATATTTTTTTGGACATCTGTGGCAGGCGCCAGATGTTGCTGCCCCTCCGACTGTCTCCCCAACAGCCGAGCGGGCGCTCTGGAAAAGGTCATCACGGAGATGGATGGGCGGGCCCCCGAGAAACTTAACACACGGAACATAAAACAATATTGCCGATATGTTAGCTGTTAACCTCCTTTTTGGTTCCTATTAATATTCATGTGAGCCGAAAAAGAATTAGCTTCAATATGTCCGCTGGCATCCGCGGGCCGTGAACAGCGCTGCGTGGCGTTCACCGTCTCCGCCGTAAAGATTATTACTGATTGAGTTAATTTAACACATACTGCACAGTGTGGGCTATATTTAGAGTTATTGCCTTTGTTTGAACACGTGAAAATGTTGAATTTTTTTTCTGTAACCCAGCTGGAGTTAACTTTCAAAATGAAAGTGAATGAAACCTGTGGAGCACGGAGCCCGCTGTCCCTCAGCTTCACGTCCAGATGTGAACAACAGCCGGTTCACTGGTGTAGAAATGGTTTGAATGGGCCTGGGAATTTTTTTTAAATTAGGGCTGGTATTGTTTTTAGCTTCTTTGAACGAATAACCCGTTTGCTTCTGATGTCTTTGTAGAAAGAGAAAAAAGGGGCGGATGCAACGTTGAGGCTGATTTTATTGAGGTTACGCATTATTAATTGCGTTATGAATTGAAAGAATGACCGCACGTCCTCTGGGCATCTCACCACCCCCCCCCCCCCCCCCCCCGGCTGGCCCTCCAGCAGACAAGGGAAACGTTATGTGGCCCTCTCAGGAAAAAGTTTGGGGACCCCTGGTATAAACCCTCTGGTGGAAAAGTGAATCAGAAATCCATCGTGTATGAGAATTCTAGTTCAACAGTCCCACTGTTTGGTGTGATTTCGGTGGGGGGGGTATGTGTGAGTGTCGGTTAACGTGTCACATGTGTGTGTGGAGGTGTGCGACTGTACTTGAATACATATTGGTCGGGCGTGTGAGAGTGTGTGTGTGTGTGTATTTGTGTGTGTGTGTGTGGGTGCATAAATGTTTGCCGAGCTCCTACCGCTAACGGAAAAAAAGGGAGAAGAATCCGTGCTGCAGGAATCGAGTTGCACTTAGCAGGAACGCCGGCCGCGCCGCGAGCTCCGGGTGGCCGCCCAGCGCCTCTCTCTCTCTCTCTCTCTCCCCCTCTCTCTCTCTCTCTCTCTCTCTCCCTCTCTCCATCTCCTGATTGGCAGGCCGCCGCTGTGCCCTGCGGCCGCGTGCACGTGTGTGCACACGCCTCGGTGCAATCAGAGGAGATAACCAAAAGTGAGGGATGGACGGAGAGAGAGAGCGGCGGCGGCGGTGGTGGAGGTGGTGGAGGAGGTGGTGGGTGGAGGAGGTGGTGGTGTGGGAGAGCAACGTGTTGTGTTGGTGGCTAAATAATAAATGTGGCATATCGGGTTTTGTGTGTGAAGCCAGCGAGACTGAAGCCCCGGTCCTGTGGTGGTGCTGAGGAGAGAGGAGTGGGGGGGGGAGGGGGGGGGCAGCTGTTGGGCCAGACGGTGCATGATGTCGACGTTTCAGGATTCATCCAGGGACAAAGAAAGGAATAGAAGTTGATCGATTAGCTGTGTTAGACGTTCATAATTTAAAGTCGTTTGTCGAGATGAAAATTCTCTGAAGATGCTTTTGCTTTTTGTTGTTGTTATTGCGTAATCAATGTTTTTGGACTGCGGCTCGGACTAAGCAAATCCATTTGAAATCTACATCTCACCTCGAGAGCTGTGATAACGTTTGATTTTTTTAATGATTATTTTCTACATAGAGGAGAGAAAAAAAGGAAATCAATAGCCGATAGATTAATCGATAATGACAATGATCGTCTGTGGCGACCGGATTACAATCTAAGATGTGGTTGCAGAACCTTGTGGGTCGATGACAGGAGGGAACCGTCATGGATGCTCTTTGTCTGCTGGGAGGATTTTACAGATTCTCAGTGAAGTCCGAGATTCTGGGATTATATCTGCAAATACTTGTAAAAAAAAAAGAAGAAAAAAGTGCGGCTTTTTATTAACAACTCCAATCTGCTGTTCTCTCTCTCTCCTCCTCCTCTCCTCCTCTCCTCCCCTCCTCCTCGTCTTCTCTTTCTCCTCGTAGGTGATGCTCCCCACAGGAGCGGCGTTCCGGTGGTTCCAGTAGGACTCCTCCTCCTCCTCCTCCACTCCCGATACCCAAAGCTCTGCCATCAAGTGCAATGTCAACTTCCTGGATGGTCTCCAGCAACAGACACTGGCTAATAAACAAAACAGGCAAACAAAAGAAAAAAAATTATAGAAATAAATAAAAAAATCTATAAAATATTTTGAAAAAAACAAAAAAAATCAATCGGGTAATGGATGCACCTACTTATTCCTTGAACCAAAAATGAAACGTGAAGAAAAGCATCTATGGCAACTTTCATTCCCTTTTCTATGTTTCCATTTTGGTACCTTTTGTCGCCCTTTTTTTTTTTTCCAAGCAGGTTTTTTTCTTTTTCTGTCGCTTAAAAACACGGAACTACTGTTCATGGCCAGAAACAGAAATGACAGACTGAGTGTGGACAATCAAACTAATTTCTGTGTTTTTTGGTGTTAATGTTGTTCATGTGTGGAAAAGATACAGTACTTGTGTAGAGAATGTAAATTTTACGGCTATATTTCAACAAAAAAACTAGTGGCTAATGGCAAAACATTATCGTAATTCTTCACCGTTGTTTTACTTAAAAATGTCAGTTTTATGATTCTCTTTGTCGAAGAGTCGGATTGGTTGTCTTTAAAAAGACAAAGGAAATGTAAACTCAGCCCTCTCGTGCATTTCCAAACTTTTCCTTGAGTGATACTGGCAGCCTTACGTCACCGCGGCCCTACTGAGCATGTGCAGAAGCTGCTCGGGGGCTAATAGCACTAAGAGACAGCACTTGCTCTGAGTCTACCCTACTGAACGCACTGAGACAAGATTCTTTTGTTTTGTTTTATTTGCTATATTTTCAAAGTTTTTTGTTAAGTTGCTGGGTAGCTACACCTTTTTTAATTTTTTTTTATTTGGGGGGGGGGGGGAATAACCAATCTTTGTATTTGTTTAGAGATAAATTCGACTGTTTTTTGTGAATAAAAAAGGAATGCATGTATTTGTGTCAAAATTTACAATTCTGACGTTTGTCTACTTTACATTTGCATGTTAAAAAAAAAAGAGAAAAGTATACGTTTTCCATGAATTGAAAAAGAAAATTCCCCTTTCTAATTATTCTTAAGATTCTGACGTGAGCAGAACTCATTAAAAAGTAAAACCAGGCGGCGTTATGGATCACCGTGATATCTCTCTCTCTCTCATGTGTAATATCTTGTAAAGGTTACAGGTACTGGAACCCAAAAGCACGACAAACACAGGAATGCAGGAGGAGGCAGTTAACTCAATGTTTCAGGCAGGGTCAACACCGGGTGGTCCGTCAAACAGGGCAACAAATCCAAAAAGGGGCAGGCAAAAATCTCAAGTCGGGTTAACAGGCAAACAGGGTCGTAACAGGCAGATCAGAACTAGTACTAGGAATTCGCTGGAAAGTTTGGCAACGACACACAAGACAATCTGGCAGAGGACAAGTGGAAGTGAGGGAGCTAAATAGTGAGGGACTAATGAGGGGATGGGCTGCAGGTGAGAAGGGCGTGAGGACCAGGTGAAGGGAATGAGGGACTAACGAGGTGATCAGATGCAGGTGAGAAGGGCGTGAGGACCAGGTGAAGGGAATGAGGGACTAACGAGGTGATCAGAGGCAGGTGAGAAGGGCGTGAGGACCAGGTGAAGGGAATGAGGGACTAACGAGGTGATCAGAGGCAGGTGAGAAGGGCGTGAGGACCAGGTGAAGGGAATGAGGGACTAACGAGGTGATCAGAGGCAGGTGAGAAGGGCGTGAGGACCAGGTGAAGGGAATGAGGGACAATCAGGTGAGGATGACAGGATCTGGAATGACAGGAGAGTTAATTAAACATGGAAGCAGGATGATTTACACTAGGAAGGTGGGGAATTCGTGACATATCTTCCCGGAGGAATGACTGATGGAGCCTCGCTGTGCTCAAATATAACCCAAATTATTTAAAAGACGTTTGAATCAGAACTATTTTGATTGCGGTGCTTCTATTTTTTTTTAAATGCATGAAACCTGAAAATCCTCCCAAATGTCAATTTTTTTTCTCCCCCAGATTTTTTTTTTATCTTCTCTAAATCTCAGTGACATTTAACATACACCGTAACATTCTGAGTCAGAAAAAAATCATTAATAGTCACGGATTAACGACGCTTACGTCTGTCCTCGGAACTATTAAGGCCATCCGGGGGAATCATTGATCACGTGCCTCGCTGTGTCGAGGCCAGGAAGTCGAGTTGGGATGAAGACGTAGATAGAGAAGTGAGAGCAGGGCTGATTTAAAACCCTTAAATAAGGGTCTCGGTGTAATTACTGACGAACGCCTCAGGTCTGTGACTTCAGAGTGAATTTCCATTTCCTGCTAAGTGGGGATTTTCTATTGCACGGCTCCACGGCCGCTCTTCCATATCCAGGTGGGGAAGTAGATGCAGATTTTTCTGCCGCAGCCACGGCAGACGCTGAGTGTTTTTAATTAGTGGATGTGTCCACGGTGTGTGTGGTGGTGTGTGTGGTGTGTGGCGGCAGGAAGGCCCGGTGTACGGCGAGGGGCTCGTGTACCGGCTCGTGAACGGCTTGGCGAGCGGAGAGGTTTGGCGAGTGGAGCTGTATATTCCCAGCCTCCACCCCCCTCGGTGATAGTGCTGGGCTAGTGCCATCGCCATGGCGATAGGGTGTGTGTGTGTGTGTGTGTGTGCATGAGTGTGTGTGTGTCTGGGGTGGTGTGGGATGTGTGTGCGTGTGTGGGAGGAGGAGAAGGGGGGGAGGGGGGGGGTGATGGCTGAGGCCTTTCATTATTAATGTGCACCGCGGCATCCTTACCTCCTCTGAGCCCGCACAGCTCACTGCCTGACCTGCCATCCAAGGGAGAGGAGGAGGGGGAGGGGGGGAGAGATAAAGAAAGAGAAGTGAGTCGGAGAGAGAGAAAGAGAGAGAGAGAGACACGGCACAACTATAGTGCGTGGTGTCAGACAAGACGCACGACTGGAAAAGAAAGTAGGAATTAATTCACGCGCTTTTAATTTCACGCTTACAAAAAAAAAGAAAGAAAGAAAGAGAGAGAGAGAGAGATAAAGATTTGTATTTCTCCAGTTTGGGGCGCGGTTGCAGGTGACTGTGGCTCCTGCCTGCTGAGGTGTAACAGCCCAGGGGCCTGAGGGGAGGGAGGAGGGAGGGGGAGGTCAGGTGGTGGTTGCGGTTGTCTAAATGCAGAGAGGAGGAGGAGGAGGAGGGCTGGGGGGGGGGGGGGGGCTGTGCGCACGGCTTGGTGAGCAGGCCTGTCACACCGAGAAAATCCTGGAATCTTATCGGCGCCTCGCAGACTCTGAGCCGCGCTGATCTACCTCACCCCTCATTGCCAGCAGACGTGCCCCCCCCCCCCCCCGCACAGGCCAGGGCCCCTTCCTCCTCGGGCCACCTTCCCTCCAACGAGAGAGAGAGATAGCAGGAACCGAGACGAGGTCCAAATTGTTGAGGTGGTGAAGAATGTCGCTTGTAAAAATGCAACTAACGGGAAGAACAAGCGTCGGCTGAGGAGTGACTCCCCCCCCCCACACACACAACTGCACCCTGAGGAGTGACCCCCCCCCCCCTCGACTGCACGACCACGAGGTCACAGAGAGGAACACAACGTGCTACGTGAGCATGTCAGAGAAAGAGTTTCTTCGAGTTGTTTTTTAAGCATATTCTTACTGAACAACATTGTCACCGGGCGGTTTAGATCTTTAGCATATTTAATTTCTTTGCATAGGCAAACATTACACAATGTGAATATATTGTGATCCGCTTGGATTTAGTTCATGTTAAATGTTATTAGTTGATGATTTATTTCGGTGTAATAAGGAATAAGCGTGAAGCAGTTTGTCTCTTTAGGGTTCACACTCTCCGTCTCTCCAAAGCAGCAAAGACAAAGGTATAAACACGATGTAACGACGTTAAAATATGTATTTTACATTGTGCATTATAGTCTGCAACTTTTTTATTTGGGTGAAAATTCATTTATCCCGAAAAATACTTTTAAGTTATCTGATTTCTCAAAGACGTTCTCCTGTTTATTCTCGTCAAGAAATATATCAGCAGGAAATAAATAATAATAAAAAATTAAAAAATACAACTATATATAATATATCATATATATATATAAATATAAAAATAATAATAATATATTATAATATATATATATAATAATATATATACAGTATATATACAGTATATATATTAAATAAATACATAAGTATTATAATTAATAATATCAGCAGGCTATTTTAGATTTTTCAGTAACATAAACATATGTATATATATATAATATAAATATATATAATATATATATAAATATATATATAAACAATAATAATAATATATTATTATATATATAATATATATATATATAAATATATATATTATAAATACATAAATAAATATTATAATTAATAATATCAGCAGGTTATTTTTGATTTTTCAGTAACATAAACATGATAAATGAACTTTGAATAAGTAACTTACAGTATGTCATTATCTTTGAGGCTATACACGATGCAGAACAGTATTTAGTAGTAAAAAGTATTGATAATACACGCCTTATCTTTCACGTACATGTTGAGATAGTTTACATGTCAATAAAGAAAAAGTCATGGCTATAATCTGCTAATTAAAAAAGAAAAACGGAAGTTTTCCCAAATGCAGAAACACTGAGCCACGAAATCAATGCAGCCAATACTCTTGATGAGTATTGATCTTTTTAAATTGGTGCATTCTCTATTTAATTGATCTGATAACTGTGTATAAAGAACTCGTAAGAACTCTGATGACGCGGATGAATTTAATGCACAATGATGCTTAACGTACTAAAAGCAACAGCAGCTGAAGCCACAGACTCAAAGTATCAACATTGTTATGAGAATGTACGAGCGGCCATCTTTTGAACTACAAAGTGGAATTAATTGTAGCTGTACAAGATACAAATGTGTATTTGTATTGCTGCCGCTCATATATTCATATTTTGTCAAATTTCTTCAGTAAAAAAATATTTTTTTTAGGTTGGGATACATTATTTTGCATTTTACATCAACTATGACTCTCTACGTACTTTAAATATTACTCTACATACTTTAACTATGACTCTCTACGTACTTTAACTATGACTCTCTACATACTTTAAATATTACTCTACGTACTTTAACTATGACTCTCTACGTACTTTAACTATGACTCTCTACGTACTTTAACTTTGACTCCCTACGTACTTTAACTATGACTCTCTACATACATCAACTAAGACTCTCTACGTACTTTAACTATGACTCTCTACATACATCAACTAAGACTCTCTACGTACTTTAACTATGACTCTCTTCGTACTTTAACTATGACTATCTACGTACTTTAACTATGACTCTCTATGTACTTTAACTATTACTCTCTACATACTTTAACTATGACTCTCTATGTACTTTAACTATGACTCTCTACATACTTTAACTATGACTCTCTACGTACTTTAACTATGACTCTCTACGTACTTTAACTATGACTCTATACATACTTTAACTATGACTCTCTACGTACTTTAACTATGACTCTCTACGTACTTTAACTATGACTCTCTACGTACTTTAACTATCACTCTCTACATACTTTAACTATGACTCTCTACGTACTTTAACTATGACTCTCTACGTACTTTAACTATGACTCTCTACGTACTTTAACTATGACTCTCTACGTACTTTAACTATGACTCTCTACATACTTTAACTATGACTCTCTACGTACTTTAACTATGACTCTCTACATACTTTAACTATGACTCTCTACGTACTTTAACTATGACTCTATACATACTTTAACTATGACTCTCTACGTACTTTAACTATGACTCTCTACGTACATTAACGAAGACTCTCTACGTACTTTAACTATGACTCTCTATGTACTTTAACTATGACTCTCTACATACTTTAACTATGACTCTATACGTACTTTAACTATGACTCTATACGTACTTTAACTATGACTCTCTACGTACTTTAACTATGACTCTCTACATTAACCCTTTAAGCACCGAGCTATTTTCAGGCCTCTGCTCGAAAACTTAAAAGGCTGTATCTCTGCAACCACTCGGGCTATTTGAATAATTTTTACATGTTTACAATTTTAAACACTTGATTTCTTCAGATGTGTACATAGCAGTCTATATGTTATTGGTTAAGAGTAAATGAGGTTGGCAAAGAACAAAAAGAAAAAAGTTTAAGGTCCGAATAAAAAGAAAAAGCCCTTTCAGGATGATTATTTCTTTGGAACGATGCAGTTGAAAGGTTTAAACCAAATCATTGTGCAATATGTAAATAATCTCTCTGTAAAGTTTGACTTTGAAAAAGTGAAGCAGAACAAAGTTCGAGAGGTTTTAGAGATTTCAGGCGAGGTCTCCAAAATGGAAATGTTGGCATATTTTGGATTTTTATTTTCTCCTGTACCAAACCATGTACTTCACTTGTATGTTACTCACGGCGTTCAATATATACAAATACAGATTATTCTGATAGCACCCAGCTAACGGGTCGCTGGTTCTGGAAACGTGCTGAGTGGGCCGAATTATGATTATTTGAGTTATTTAACCCTTGTGTTGCCTTCGGGTCAATTTGACTCGATTCAATGTTTCACCCTCCTGTCGCCTTCGGGTCAATATGACCCGATTCAATGTTTAACCCTCCTGTTACCTTTATATTTCCTAACATATTTTACCCTTGAGGTCAATATGACCCCAGCTATTAAAATCTCCAGAAAATTATTAGAATTAATATTGTTTTCCAAGTTTAAGTGTGAGGTACTTTATGTTTGTTTGTTGACTCCCGAAAGAACACCGACATTAAACATTGAATCGGGTCAAATTGACCCGAAGGCGACAGGAGGGTTAAATATTGAATCGGGTCAAAATGACGCGAAGGCAACACAAGGGTTAAAAAGAAAATGAAATGGCTGACTGATTCTGGTAGCCCAGGCTCTGTTGTTACATTTCATCTGCAACATTAATATATTATATATATATTTGCTTATTTTTTGTAGCAATAAAGACCCCAGACCCCATGGGGGGGTCTACGGTTTCTAAATGAAACTGTATTTAAACTTCTGATGACATCACAATGCCTCTCTGCTCAATAACCAATGTTGTTAAAATGATCTTGCAATGTCCAGCGAGGAGAAGCTTCATCACAATATGCATCTTAACTCATAAAATATGTCAAAATGACTTTTTAAATTCACAATACGCTTGACCTTTAAGCACTAAAGTCACGAGCCATCGAAGAAGAGGCCTTAAAAATATGTTTAAATGTGCATTGGTTTGTATGCTTGGGACAATAAGTCATTTTCAACCTCTCAAATGTTGATGTTTTCTATTCTTAGTGTTTCTCTGCTCAATATACATTTAGTAATCCAAAAAGACAAACACCTGACGTTAATATAAAGTTGTTTTTCCCGCCCTCCGCTCAGCCATTTGTTAGTCAATGTATACAGAAACCTCCGAATTCCCCGTGCAATTATATATTAGAAAATGCAAGAGCCGCGGTTCAATTAAGAAGCAAAGATCCATACTTTATGGAAGCGCCGTTGAGTGTGCAAAAGGGAATGGATTTTAAGTGTAGCCAGATTAATATACACGCCCCATAAATAGGACGGGAAACGGGGATTAAAATGTACTCGCGCACTAAATCACATCGGAACATAAACACCAAACAAACAAACAAAAAAACATGCATACTCTCCCTTTTTTTTCTTACTCCCCATGCACACCACCCCTCTTCCTCTCTCTCCTTGTCTGTCTCACACACACACACACACACACACACACACACACACACACACACAAGGACACGTAGGAACAGATTAAGTCCAAATCAATGGCCGTGGCTGGACCGGGAGAGAGATTTCACCCGGGGTTCTCGTTAAGGTCTGACACATGCGGCAAAGGCTGGAGGGAGTGTTATTACCGGGGTGATGGTTGATAAGACACTCGTTTCTCCACGGTGCTTCTCGCGGGAAGAAGACAAAAAATTGCATCGTGCAGCCATGGAAACCGTAACGCATAGGTGATACGCTATAATTGGGCTTGGCGTTTTTTTGTCTTTTTTTTTTACGTTGCAGCTGCACCGCCAGGTATGTGCTCACGGTCTTCAGATGAGAAATTAGAGCCACGTGGCAGAGAAGATGTGACCGATGGGCGAGGAGTTTTTTTTTATTCTTCTAGTGGGATTCCTGTAAAAAAAAAATGTTGTTGATGTGAGAATTTCTCTCAGGGACTCAAGTTTTATCCAATTAAATGAGGTAACAAAACAAAACAATGAAAAAAATCAACTTATGAAGATTGGATGATGAGCAACGCACACACACACACACACACACACACGCATGTAACATGAATTTACTCTTCGGCCCCCCGGATGAACACTGCATCAGGAATCGGTGTAAAATGAAGGAAGAAGACGAGTGGGGAAAAAAAGGAAGAGGAGGAGGGAGCAGGAGGAGAAGAGGGGAAAGATAGCGGTCGGCCAATCCGCTGCTCAGCCTCGGTAACTTGGTTGATTACGATCAATTTCCCCGGTATCGATGGCCTCCACCGGCCCCGAGCGACACACTCGCTCCTCTTTGCACGGCACATGCTTTGTGTCCCGCGACGTGACTCACACTCCTCCGCACCACGGCCCCCACGTCATCCCCACGGCCCCCACGCCATCCCCACGGCCCCTACGGTCCCCACAGCCCCCCCACCCGCAGTGCCCCCTAACCTGGCCTCGAGAGACTGCGGTCAACTCAGCCGACACTCAGATCTCCTTGGTCAACTCAGCCGACACACTTTTTCTCTGTGCACCTATAGATGTTCACGGTAAACGCAGGAGGGGAGGGGGGGGGGGGGGTTCATCAATAAAAACACAAATGTCTCCCCACTTCTAAAATCTGGGTTAATGCAGTATTTAAAAAAAAGTTAAGGTGTGTCACTGCAGCAGGAAGAGTTTATAAAATAAAACTCAGACTGTATGATAAAAAATCCTGTTTAAAAAAGTCAGGTCATTTTTGTTTATTTGTTGTTCTCTTTCTCCCCATAATGCCAAGTGACTGATGCAGCTGTGTTCCAGAAATGATTTCTTTCAAGTTTGAAGTGCTTTATCTAGTTTTTCCCTTACGACACGCCGGACCGATGCAGCTGTTTCAGGAAAACATTCAGAATTTGTTCCTGGGAATGCAAAAAAAAAAAAACAGGGTCCTCCTCCAGGCATCGCGCTCTATCTCACACACACACACATGGCACGCTCTACCTCCCAATTGCCTTCAATTGCATCTCTGCGAGGGGAGAGAGGGAAGAGAGAGAGAGGGAATTTGAGAGAGAGAGGGATTTCTTTAAAGGTTTAGAATTTACTTTGAAATATTCCAAATATCTTGGGGCCGTAGATATGTCTGATTCCCAGGACAATGGAAGTCTGATTGTCTAAAATTCTGCCTCCCATGCTGGCTCCTGAGCAGTTTCACTGCTAGAGCAGCCTCTCTCTCTCTCTCCCTCCTCCTCTCCCTTTCTGCAGCATTTGACACCTTCAGGAACCACCAGATCCTGATCTTGATCAGGACCTGGGGATCTCTGGACTGCACTCGCTCTTTTCTCTTCCTACCTTAAAGACCGCACTCACCGGTAACTTGGAGGATCTGTGTCTGATCCTTGTCCTCTCACTACTGGGGTTCCTCAAGGCTCCGTCCTGGGTCCCTCCTCTTCTCTGTACACAAATTCTCTCGGCTCTGTCATTCCGCATGGCTTCTCCTACCATAGCTATGCTGATGACACCCAACTGATCTTCTCGTTTCCACCATCCGAAACACGGGTGGCGGCACGAATCTCTGCCTGTCTGACTGACATCTCTCAGTGGATGTCTGCTCACCACCTGAAGATCAACCCTGACAAGACTGAGCTACTATTCCTTCCAGGGAAAGGCTCCCCACCCACGACCTGACTATCACCTTCAACAGCTCTGTGTTGGCCCCTACCCGGACTGCCAGGAACCTCGGGTGACACTCGACAGTCAACTCTCCCTGACGGCCAACATCGCTGACGACAGCGTTCCTGTAGGTACATGCTGCACAACATCAGGAGAATACGTCCTCTTCTTACTCAGAAGGCGGGCGGTTCTGATCCAGGCTCTGGTCATTTCACGCCTCGACTACTGCAACTCCCTCCTGGCTGGTCTACCTGCTAAGGCCATCCGACCCCTGCAGCTCATCCAGAATGCAGCAGCTCGACTGGTCTTCAGCCTCCCGAAATTCACCCACACCACTCCGCTCCTCCGCCCTCTCCACTGGTTACCGGTGGCTGCTCGCATCCGCTTCAAAACACTGGTCCTGGCCCGTGCTCTGGACGGATCGGGCCCGTCTACATCCGGGATATGGTCACACCGTACACCCGGCACGTCCTCCGCTCGGCAACAGCCAATCGTCTTGTGCCTCCTGCACCTCGAGCTAATCACTCGAAATCCAGACTGTTTGCTGTCCTGGCTCCTCAGTGGTGGAACGGCTCCCCACTGACATCAGGACAGCAGAAAGTCTCTACATCTTCCGTCGGAGACTGAAAACACACCTTTTCCGACTATATCTGGATTAAAACACAGATTAGCACTTCAGTGGCACTTAGATAGCACTTACTTATGGTACTTTTGTAGTTCGACTATGTTGAGGAAATGTTACTTCCTGTATTCTTGTTGTTCTTAGTTTGTACTCTAGGTTGAAATGCACTTATTGTAAGTCGCTTTGGATAAAAGCGTCTGCTAAATGACATGTAATGTAATGTAATGTAACAAAAGTCTGAGTTT
The DNA here is from genome assembly GCF_029220125.1 of Pseudoliparis swirei. Lineage (NCBI taxonomy): Eukaryota > Metazoa > Chordata > Actinopteri > Perciformes > Liparidae > Pseudoliparis > Pseudoliparis swirei. The sequence continues at coordinate 3,016,553 of NC_079390.1, forward strand.
TATTTTTATAAACTCTTCCTTGGTACAGTAAACACGTTTTAATGTTAGCATAATTGAAGCTAAATCTCATAAACGATCTATAAAGATTCAAAATCAGTTAATTGTTTACTTGTATATGCTAGTGTATGATTTGTCGACATCTTATTTTGAAAAACGGATGTTGTGTCACGTAGTTCTTTCCGCTAACTTTGCAAAACCGGATGTTGTGTCACGTGAATCCGTCCGCTAACTTTATCAAAACCCTCGCGCGCTCCCGATCGAATGCGTTTACCGTCAACATCAGTCTATAGGCGCACAGCAATTTAAGTGTCGGCTGAGTTGACCGCAGTCCTCGAGAGCTGGGAAACAGGAGGGGGGAGGGGAGAGGGGGGGGGGGGTTCATCAATAAAAACACAAATGTCTCCCCACTTCTAAAATCTGGGTTAATGCAGTATTTAAAAAAAAGTTAAGGTGTGTCACTGCAGCAGGAAGGGAGGGACATTTTTGTTTATTTGTTGTTCTCTTTCTCCTGAAGGATTCAGGTGGAAATGATAAGTTGAAGTTAGTTTTTAGTTTTTTTACGACACGCCGGACCGAAAGCCCCCGAAAAACATTCAGAATTTGTTCCGGGGAATGCAAAAAAAAAAAAACCGGGTCCTCCCCTCCAGGCATCGCGCTCTATCTCACGCACACTTGGCACGCTCTATCCCAATTAATTGCATCTCTGCGAGGGGAGAGAGGGAAGAGAGAGAGAGGGAAGAGAGAGAGAGGGAGAGAGGTTTAGTCCTTTCAGTCGGGGCCGGTCTCGCTACAAGGGGAGTCATTTAAAATTCTGCCTCCCATGTGGCTCCTGGTTTCCACTTTAATGACCCTCCTCTCTCTCTCTCTCCCTCCCTCTCCCTCTCTTTCCTTCACCCCATGCCTTTCCCTAGATCTTGATCAGCGCGCTCCGTTTCCTGGACGCACACCTTATTAATGCGCGTATACACATGAATAATGCTCGTTTATTGACCGGCATTAAAGCCAATCGTGACGAAATACCAAATGAGCCTTCGCTCTCTCCCACCTATGGCTCCCCCCCCCCTCACCTCCCCCCTCACCTCCCCCCTCGCCATCAACGATCCAAAACTCTCCGCCTGCTTTACCAAATCACTGCGAGGCGACACCTTTTTTTTTTTTATCTCTGGGAAAATGGCCACCGCAGCCGCCGCCGCCGCACCTGTTGTCACGCCGAAGGATCTCTGACTGAGTCGTTCCTCTGGTCTCTGCTGTAAAAAAAGGAAAAAAGAAAGAAAGAGGGATGTTTTCATTTGGTAAAAAAAAAGAGGAACATCACAAAACCACAGGTGTTTTTCCTCCTGTTTACAGCATCTGGGTTGTAATTCGTGAAAGTCAGGATCATAACAAATATATTGACCCATCCCAATGATTTTAGAGCTCTGCGTGCGTACGCGAGGTGTGTGTGTGTGTGTGTGTGTCGAGGCAGCCCGAAGGCCCCTGTTGACGCTTTACTGCCTGCAGGGTTTACCGGCGCTACGTGCTGTACGGCAAATGCTTTTTTTTCTCGGTAAGATGCGCGATAGGAAATGGCCTCAACGCGGCTAATAGGCTCGATAAAACTGGGCTTTCTGCAAGCTCTGCAGGGGTCTCACACACACACACACACACACACACACACACACACACACACACACACACACACACACACATCTGTGTGTGTGTGTGTGTGTGTGAGGTGGGGGTGGGGTGATCTGGGCTGGAGGACACAACGGCCCACAAGGTCAGAGCGCGGCCGTGTGTGTGGCTGTTTTTCTCCCTCTCAGCGGTGCTGCCTCCCCGGGTCTCTGCTCCTCGCTCTGGTCAATACCTCCACGCGGCTTCTGGCGATCGATGGAGGGTCAATACCTCTCAGACGCCTGCCTCTTTGTGCGCTCGCTGATTTAGATACCACCTACCCAGGCCCATCTTTTTTTTTTCCTTTTCTTTTTTTCTTCTGCTCCCCTTGTTTTTATGACCCCGTGTCCTCTCCCTCTCCCTCTCTCTCTCTCTCTTAAATACGTGAACCCACTGAAATTAGACGACCGGGCAGTAAATCTGCGGGGCGGAGAGAGCGCGCCCCCCCCCCCCTCCCCTCGAGCAGCAGCTCATCGGGTATGCACCAGAGATGACGTTTCAACCGTTATCGCGGAAAGAGAGACGGAGAGAGACAGAGAGAGAGTATGAATAAAGCGACACCACACCTGCGTGGCGTTCAGGCGGACTCACCTGTAGACGGGGCTGGATTAGGTGGACAGAAAAAAGTCCAAACTCGGACACAATGGAGCTCGCATCGGTTCACACGGGACGTGCGGTCACGCTGCCGTCAGCTGACCCTCGAAGCACACGGGTCGCCGTCGCCATGACGATGAGCCGCTCTGGGGAGGCCCCTGTGGCTCACACTCATTCCTGCAGCGCGTTCACACTGATGAACTGATGATGATGGTGATGGTGATGATGATGATGATGATGGTGGTGATGATCCCGCAACACACCTCCCTGTATGGACAGTTTTTACACAGAAACAATCAGCTGTGTGGCCCCATGTGTGACCTCATGTGTGGCCCCATATGTGTGTCCCCGTGTGGCCCCATATGTGGCCCCATGCGTGACCCCATGTGTGACCTCATGTGTGACCCTGTGCGTGGCCCCGTGTGGCCCCATATGTGTGGCCCCGTGTGGCCATATATGGTGCCACATATGTCGCCAGGTCTAAATCTCATTACTCACTACTGTGTCATCTGTGAATGTTGTGGGACGGGGCCTGAATCTGAATTTAATTGAATAATTCATTAAAAAATATATTTAAAAAGCCAACCACAACATTATTCTTTGGACTTTGGAATAAACGCAAGGCTCCAGCAGGCTGGCGGCTGTAGCTCAGTGGGGTGAGGGGGTCGTCCTGCAACCCCAAGGTCGTCGGTTCGATCCCCGCTCTCCCCATTAGTTGCAAGTCGTAGTGTCCATGAGCAAGGCACTGAACCCCCAGTTGCTCCCCGGGCGCATCACTGCAGCCCACTGCTCCTTAATAACTAAAGATGGGTTAAATGCAGAGAACACATTTCGTTAATGTTGTCTGAAAATAATATATTTACGCCAAAAGTAACAAACATACAGACACTTTCCATATTTGAACAAAGAGTTGCTGCTCTGTGAATACAAATAAAACTCCATTAGCACCTGTTGCTTTACATGAAATTTGTAACAAAGTCTCCGCGTCCTTTATCATTTTTTTTTACAGGTTTATGTCGTTATGGTTATTTTTCATAAACTCAGACACTGAAACACTTGAAACCTTCAGTGTCATCTCAGAATTGCTTGTGGTAAAGATGACAAGTTGTTTTCTTGACTATTTATGTGCATCCTTTCTGAGTTCTTACTACTTTTATTCACGTCATCCAAAAGAAAAATGAGTCAGAGAATATCTTGAAAGACATCATTAGCACCGGGCGCAGCTGGTTTTAGACCACATTTTCTCCGGAAAAAATAATGGCGGTGTGACATCTGTTGTTGTTCCACTATTAAGGTTCCAGTTTCCCCCGCTGATCAACAGACTTTGTCCCAGAAGAAATTAGACAAAAGATTGAGGTCGCATGCAAAAACTTATCAGGAACTCGAGTTATATCAGCACTTTATTCAGCAGGCAAACATTTCTTTTAATTTCTCACTAAAACAAACTCAATCACCGTGATGCATATTAGGAAGAAACATATTGATTGATGAAAACACGGTAGACCATTAGAAACACCCATAGAGCCAAAACCCATTACTCTTTACACACATATAATCTAGTGGGGATAAACAAATAAACTAGGAAGCATAGAGAGGACTTCTAGCCCAAAGAAATGTGTAAATATAAATATTCTATATATAATATATATATATAAAAAAATATATATATTTATATATATTATATATTTAAATATAAAATATACATTATATATATAAAAAAAACTGTGAAGCAAAGACAGGACTTCTAGCGAAAAAAAGGTGTAAATATAAATATTCTATATAATATGTATATATATATATATTTATATATTTAAATATAACATATATATTATATATATATAAAAACTGTGAAGCATAGACAGGACTTCTAGCGAAAAGAAAGGTGTAAATATAAATATTATATATATATATTATATATATATATATAATAATTATATATATATATAAATAATACATATAAAAATATTATATATATATATATATTTATAAAGCAACAGAGTAAGAAATAAAACATCTATGTACAAGTCAAGTGGCCTCTGAGTATGTCTATTATCATAGATACACATTGCTGGTGTAAATAAAATTAGAAACACTTTTTTTTCTTTCACTTCTACTTTTGAACTCCCTGAACACTCGTCAACAGTTCAGATCGGTGTGCTTTTTTGGTCAAAGATATAACATGTATTTGATTGTGCGATGCAATCAGGACCGGCAAATTCTAATTTTTATTAATTGATAAAATATTGGGCTGTTTCCACATCCATCTAACTATAGAGGATGTTACATCTTTACCGTTGCATATTTAAAGCTACAGTACACTGGGTGGCTGCATTGCTGGCATCCTAAAAGATGTAATAGTGTTGAATATGCTGCAACTTGGACACTTGATCAACTTTGAATAAAGAATCATTTAAAAAAAAAGTGTTATTCTCATATTGCATGAGATTGCAACAGATTAGCAACAAAAAACTAACGTAAAAAATGCAGTTTTCCAATCTCTGCAAGTTGATTGTGAAAATAAGTGTATTTTTTTGTGTCTGTTAATATTGTCTTCATTCGTGATGTTTTATTTTACTGTTAATTGTAAGTATGCATTTCATGCACCACGACATCCGTAGCGTGTTTAGAGTTTTTCTCTGTTTCATTATTGTGAGACTCCACTGAAGTCGGCAGTTGTGTATTTATATAATGGATAATCAGACTGAAGAGAACCGTCTGTTGACACGGGGTCTTGTTGACACAATACCATGTCATATGTTTTGGAAGATGCTAAGAAAGACTCATTATTTATTGTAAAACTTGCTTTAAATCCCTGCAATTATGTCAGATTAATGCAGAAACAGTCGATTCCTCCTTGGACTCCCTGACTGGTGAACAGCTGACGGACGCTGATCCATGAAAGGTAATCGGTCAGCGCTCGTCTCCGCCTCCTGACCTCACCTTTGCAGACGCGGCAGCTTTCCCATCGCCACGGTGATAAAACCTGCAGCTGCCTGGACTCCTCTCACTCGGAGAAGATCGCGTTGAAACACGCCGCTTCATACCTTCGGTCGACCGTCCTCCTCCGATCACACGGCCGTCTCCATTTGTCGTCGCCCTGTGCTCGTGAGCTGAAGGCGGCGTCGCGGCCTTCTGCATTGACAGTCTGCAATATTTAAAAAAAATATATATATATATTCTAAAGAGAGATTGATAAACGAATACGTGGGCACAGGATAACATTCAATCGGGAGAATTGTAAACGAGGGAGTACAGCTTGACCATTTGTGGATTTTCCGCTTCATTTGCGCCTTAGAGGGGGCGGGGCTTAGAGGGGCGGGGCTTATATCTGTGGCTTTACTCCGTGGAAACAGTTATACTTTCCTTCATCCACCATGAAGAACTAACCACTAGTTCTGCTTCATACTTGTCGAGGACATCCCACAAACATCTGAACATCTAACGCCCTCGTGTTCGAGTACATACAATTAATATCATATATTTATATTTATACATGACATCACCCGTAGGCTCACACAGCTCGGTGACTTTATGACTTACACGAACAATTCGCAACGCTTTTGGTGTGAACGCACCTTAAGTAAGTACAAAAAAAAGGAGAAGAAACCCAGCACAAAAATGACCAGAGTTGTCATATAATAGAAAATAAAGTTGATGTGGGTTTTCTCTGAAGAGGAGAGAGAGAACGGAGACGTGAGGGAGGTGAAGTGAAGGGAAAAGGTTCCGGTGTCATCATCAAATGCATGTAGTTGACAAACATCCCCCTTTCCCCAAAGTGACAGGTGATTGGAAGACCCCCCCCCCCCCCCCCACACACACACACACCTCGCCCCCCCTGCAGGGAGCCCGTGACTTAACGGTAATTGTCATTACCCGGGTTGGGGTGCGTGCGTGACCGACGCCATTAGAGAAAGTGCAATTACAGTATAGGCTTCGGTGACCTTGCTGACTGGCGGAGGTCACGGCTTCTCAATAGAGTGCGTGTGTGTGTGTGTGTGTGTGTGTGTGTGTGTGTGTGTGTGTGTGTGGTGGAAGGCAGCCCGGTGTCTCTGCTGTGTGCCAATCAATAGGAGCGTCGCCTGGTCGGCGCTAATCATAGCCTTACGCCCCCCCTCCCCCCTCCCCCCATCATCCTCCATCAACACCCCCTGATTCCAGAGCACCTTTTTGTTCTCGCATAAAAAATTGGGTGACACACATAGATTTGGAGTTCATTGCATCATATTCAAAACATGCACAAGCCCGGGAAAAATCTATTTAAAAAATAAATAAATATATAGCCGAGCTTGTGAGTTACAGGCATATTATTTGCATTTGAACCCACGATAATCATTAATTAATCAAATACTGCAGGCCCTCGTGTATAACTGCACTATACCACATGCAATTTAGCACATTTCTGAGGCTGAATATACTGACGCTCAGGTTTTTGAAACTTTAAAATGGTAATTTTCAGGTAACAGACTTTTATTTCTTGGCCTGGACTCTGAAACCTCGCGGGTGGTTTCTAAAAACCTTTTTGAATGTTCCCCTCCGTGTGAATCATGTTTGATCAACGGACCGAAAAACAACCGACAGCGAGCAGAAGATTTAGGTGAAAGTCTTTTGTCATCGTTAGACGTCCATTGTTAACCCCCGAGAGACTGTCAAGACTTATCACCCATTAGAACATCCAGCGGTAGATAATCGTCTTCATGGGACACTATTTATGATCTATGATCAATGAGTAAATATGAGTTCATTCCACCGTGTTGCTGTATTTCCTTCATTCCTGGCGGTGAGCAGACACTCTGCGATGCTCAGTGTGTCACTGAGGAGGTGATGGAGTGATGGAGTGATGGAGTGATGGAGGCGTCACTTCACCTCCCTTCAACTTTCTCCACGGTGTTTTTATTTTACCGTCAACCAACTCCACCCGAAAAACAACCAGCAGTCCGACGCTCACTGTCCTCTACAGGTCCCACAGGGCCTCTCTCTCCCTCTCTCTCGCCCTCTCTCTCTCTCTCTCTCTCCCTCTCTCTCTCCCTCTCTCTCCTCTCTCTCTCTCTCTCTCTCTCGCCCTCTCTCTCTCTCTTTCCCTCCCTCTCTCCATCTCTCGCTCTCTCTTTCGCCCTCTCTCTCTCGCCCTCTCTCTCTCTCCCTCTCTCTCTCTCTCGCCCTCTCTCTCTCTCTCTCTCTCTCTCCCTCTCTCTCTCTCTCTCGCCCTCTCTCTCTCTCTCTCCCTCCCTCTCTCTCTCTCCCTCTCTCTCTCTCTCTCTCTCACCAAAACAAATTCATGGCACTCCCTCACAGGACCTTTTTTTCTTCTTCTTCCCACCTGTCGTCAGGCGAGATTAACTCCTCGTGAGCCGAAAGGATCGGATAATGTGTAGAAGTAAGCTGTGTCCACGGGGGGGGGGGTCGGCATGCAACGTGTGTGTGTGTGTGTGGGGGGGGGACTCACTGTTCCTCACTGTTTGCACTCCAGTAGTTTAGTCGCTATAGGCCCCGCCTCTTAAATCAAAGGGCCCCTTTGACAACCACCGCCAATTATGCCCAGATGAGACGCCCCCCTACCCTAAACCCCATACCCCCCCAACCGGGTGTTGGTCCTCCTCTACTCTACTCATCTCGCTTCCTTTCTGTTCGTTCTCTCTCTCTCTCTCTCTCTCTCTCTCTCTCTCTCTCCGTCCGAGTTCCTCTCTCCCCAGGTCTCGGTCAGGAGGGAGAACTCTGTGTCTCCTCTCTGATCTTCTCTGCTGCTGTCTGAGCAACTCTGAAAGAAAAAAAATGAAAGAAATAAGTTTTTGTTGGTCTTGTTATTGTTGTTTTAAGGCGATGCCGCGGTGTGAAACGAGCGTCCCGTGGCTGTTGTGGCTGTTTGTGTTGTTTGTTGTTTGTTGTCTGCTTGTGAACCGTATTGTTTAATCCTGATGACGGTGGCGAGGTCAGGAGGGACGGGAGCGCCGGGACTCTTTTAGTCCTGGATTCTGAAGCCGGTTTGTCGGTTAGATAACCGGCAGTGACGCTGCCCCCGGAGGCGGAGTCCAGTACTGCATGCGGTGATTGCTTTTGTACATTTTGGTCATAAAACAATATTTGATTTATTATCACGTTTAACGACGTCAGCCTCTGTTTCCTGCTAATTAGGAACGAACGTTAAGACGGTGGTTTGAATTGTTTAATCAAATGATGATAATGCTGGTGTGTGTGTGTATGTGTATGTGTGTGTGTGGGTGTGTGTGTGTGCGTGTGTGTGTGTGTGGGTGTGTGGTGTTAGAAGACACCTTTTTTATTTTTTAAAGAAAGCCCCTTGAGATTGCCCAACGTCACTCACTCACACACACACACACACACACACCTATACACACACACACACAAACCTACATACACACACAAACACCTACACACATGCCTACACACAGACACAAACACACACACACACCTATGCACAATCGTACACATAGACACACACACACCTACACACAGACACAGACACACACACACACCTACACATGCCTACACACAAACAGAGACATACACATACACGCCTACACACAGACACACACCTATACACACACAAACCTACATACACACACAAACACCTACACACACACGCCTACACACAGACACAGACATACACACACACCTATACACAAGCCTACACATAGACACACACACACACCTACACACACACACGCCTACACACAGACACAGACACACACACACACCTACAGAGCCACACACACGCCTACACATAGCCACACACACCTACACACGCCTACACACAGACACACACACACCTACACACGCCTACACACAGACACAGACACACACACCTACACACGCCTACACACAGACAGAGACATACACATATACGCCTACACACACACACGCCTACACACAGACAGAGACACACACACACACCTACACACGCCTACACAGACACAGACACACACACACCTACACGCCTACACACAAACAGAGATATACATACCGCCTACACACACACACACACGCCTACACACAGACAGAGACACACACACACACACACACGCCTACACACAGACAGAGACACACACACACACCTACACACGCCTACACACAGACACAGACACACACACACCTACACACGCCTACACACAAACAGAGACATACATATACACGCCTACACACACAGACACACACCTACACACGCCTACACACAAACAGAGACATACACATACACGCCTACACACACACACGCCTACACACAGACAGAGACACACACACACCTACACACGCCTACACACAGACACACACACACACGCCTACACACAGACAGAGACACACACACACCTACACACGCCTACACACAGACAGAGACATACACACACCTACACACAGACACAGACACACACCTACACACGCCTACACACAAACAGAGACATACACATATACGCCTACACACACACACACGCCTACACACAGACAGAGACACACACACACACCTACACACGCCTACACACAAACAGAGACATACACACACACACACACACGCCTACACACAGACAGAGACACACACACACACACACACGCCTACACACAGACAGAGACACACACACACACCTACACACAGACACAGACACACACACCTACACACGCCTACACACAAACAGAGACATACATATACACGCCTACACACACACACACACACCTACACACAGACACAGACACACACCTACACACGCCTACACACAAACAGAGACATACACACACACACACACGCCTACACACAGACAGAGACACACACACACCTACACACGCCTACACACAAACAGAGACACACACACACCTACACACGCCTACACACAGACACAGACACACACACACACCTACACACGCCTACACACAAACAGAGACATACACATACACGCCTACACACACACACACACGCCTACACACAGACAGAGACACACACACACACCTACACACACCTACACACAAACAGAGACACACACACACACCTACACACGCCTACACACAAACAGAGACACACACACACACCTACACACAGACACAGACACACACACACATACACACACACACACCTACACACGCCTACACACAGACACACACACACACGCCTACACACAAACAGAGACACACACACACACACACGCCTACACACAAACAGAGACACACACACACCTACACACGCCTACACACAGACACAGACACACACACACACACCTACACACAGACACACACACACGCCTACACACAAACAGAGACACACACACACACCTACACACAGACACAGACACACACACACACACACGCCTACACACAGACACACACACACAGACACACGCACACACACCTACACACACAGACACACACACACACACACCTACACACAGACACACACACACACACACCTACACACAAACAGAGACACACACACACCTACACACAGACACAGACACACACGCACACCTACACACGGCTACACACAGACACATACACACACACACCTACACACGCCTACACACAGACACACACACACACGCCTACACACAAACAGAGACACACACACACCTACACACGCCTACACAACACAGAGACACACACACTACACACTACACGACACACACACACACACGCCTACACACACAGACACACACACACACCTACACACACACACAGACACACACACACGCATACACACAGACAGACACACACACACCTACACGCCACACACACAGACACACACACACACACACCTACACACACAGACACACACACACCTACACACAGACAGAGACACACACACACACCTACACACACCTACACACAGACACACACACACACACACACACACGCCTACACACAGACAGAGACACACACACACACCTACACGCCTACACACAAACAGACACACACACACCTACACACGCCTACACACAGACACAGACACACACACACACCTACACATGCCTACACACAGACACACACACACACAGAGAAACACACACTACACACACACACAGACACACACACACACACACACACGCACACAGACACACACACACACCTACACACACCTACACACAGACAGACACACACACACACACCTACACACGCCTACACACAGACAGAGACACACACACACACCTACACACACCTACACACAGACACAGACACACACACACACACACCTACACACAGACACAGACACACACGCACACCTACACACAGACACACACACACCTACACACGCCTACACACAGACAGAGACATACACATACACGCCTACACACACACACACGCCTACACATAGACACAGACACACTCACACACCTACACACACACACACCAACACACACACACCTACACACACACAAACATCAACACACAGACACACACACACATTGTCTGAGTACACAGACACACCACACACTAACAGTGATGATACTAACGTCTCTCCGTGGTAACCAGGTGTCGGGTACCAACTGTTCCTCCTTCACAGCCTCCCGTCGGCCCGCCGATCGTCTCGGAGGATAAAGATGGCGATGCGCTCTCAGAAATGAAAAGACCAAAATCAACGACGCTTCAGGGTTTATTTCCAGCCGCAGCTTTGGCGCTCCAGTGAGTTTCATGGCAGCAATGTATCCAAATTATCAATAAATGTATCCACTAATAGAAATGATCAATAAATGTGTCAATACATGTATCCAAATTATCAATACATGTATATATTGAAACAAATTATCAATAAATGTATCAATACATGTATTCAAATTATCAATAAATGCATCCATTGATACAAATTATCAATAAATGTATCCAAAGTATTAATAAATGTATATATTGACATAAATTATGAATAAATGTATCAATAAATGTATCAAAATTATCAATAAATGTATCCATTGATACAAATTATCAATAAATGTATCCAAAGTATTAATAAATGTATATATTGACATAAATTATGAATAAATGTATCAATAAATGTATCAAAATGATCAATAAATGTATCCATTGATACAAATTATCAATAAATGTATCCAAAGTATTAATAAATGTATATATTGATAGAAATTATGAATAAATGTATCAATAAATGTATCCAAAGTATTAATAAATGTATATATTGACATAAATTATGAATAAATGTATCAATAAATGTATCAAAAGTATCAACAAATGTATATATTGATAGAAATTATGAATAAATGTATCAATAAATGTATCAAAAGTATCAAATAAATGTATCCACTGATACAAATTATCAATAAATGTGTCAATTAATGTATCCACATTATCGTATCGATACAATAAATGTATCCAAAGTATCATTAAATGTATCCATACAATAAATGTATCCATTATCAATAAATGCATTAATTATTGGAACAATTTTAACAAACCTTTTTCTAATACACGTAATATTCGACTAACTTCTGGCCCGTGGAGGACGGAGTGTGTTTATGTGTTTATGTATTTATGGATCACGTTGGTGTCAGACGAAGCGCTTCACAGTCGTCCTCTCCAGCTCGTCAGTCCATCGGGGGTCAAACTGAGGCTGGAGCGTCTCCACGACGACGCTTGTGGCTCTAGAAAGAAGATTTTAAAAAAACACCAAACCTGTGATTGAGGGAAAAGGTTTTATGGACATAACATAAATAAGAGCCCTGAATAAAGTCCATGGACTAAACATCCATCCCTTTACGTGTGAATGCTGTGAAGCGGTTATGGAATTTCAAAAATGTTCAAACTAATATTTTTGTTCAAGCTGAAACCCACATGTGACAGCAGGAGTCAGGCCCGCCAGCAACGCAGGGAAGAGGTCATCAGAGGTCATCACCAAATCCCAATAGGGATATATATTCATTAGGAAGTCTACGGCTGCAAAAACAAGCAAGACAATGAAGCGTGTGAGTTCTTCACTCATTCCGTGTCACGTGAACCTCGTGCAGTTTATAATACGCACGAAACAATGAGCACCATTGCATTTAATCGGAAAAAATCACATTGTGTGGACCCAGCGACCGTATTTGGGTCCTGATGGTGCCGCCAGACCTCGGTGCTCGCCGCGTGGTCGCTGCCGAGCGTCCCCCCGGGTGTCGGCCTGCAGGCGCTGCTCCGGCTCCAGCTGGACGCTCTGCTTCCCTTTCCCTCGCCTCACGGCCCTTCTTCCTTCCTCTGGGGAGCGTTCTCGTCTTACACACAGAACAATAACGGTTCTTAAACGGTTCTTTAAAAGGTTTTGTGGTTCTACGAAGAACCATCACCTACTGAAGAACCATTTTTTTGGTTTGAGACACATTTATAGGTTCTCTGAAGAACTCTTTAAGGAAATGGTTCTTTAAAGATTCCTGGTTTTAAAGGCTCTTTGTGGAACCAGAAATGGTGCCTTAAAGAACCATGTTATAAGGTTCTTTGAGGCACCTTTATAGGTTCTTTGAATATATATTTAAGGAAATGGTTCTTTAAAGAACCCTGGTTTTAAAGGCTCTTTGTGGAACCAGAAATGGTGCCTTAAAGAACCATGTTATAAGGTTCTTTGAGGCACCTTTATAGGTTCTTTGAATATCTATTTAAGGAAATGGTTCTTTAAAGAACCCTGGTTTTAAAGGCTCTTTGTGGAACCAGAAATGGTGCCTTAAAGAACCATGTTATAAGGTTCTTTGAGGCACCTTTATAGGTTCTTTGAATATCTATTTAAGGAAATGGTTCTTTAAAGAACCCTGGTTTTAAAGGTTCTTTGTGGAACCATAAATGGTGCATTAAAGAACCATGTTTTGAAGGTTCTTTGAGACACATTTATAGGTTCTTTGAAGAACTATTTAAGGAAATGGTTCTTTAAAGAACCCTGGTTTTAAAGGTTCTTTGTGGAACCATAAATGGTGCCTTAAATAACCGTTTTTTAAAGTTCTTTGAGACACCGTTATCGGTTCTTGAAAGAACCCTGGGTTGAAAGGTTCTTTGTGGAACCATAAATGGTTCTTCTATGGCATCGCTCTGAAGAACCTCTTCATTGTTCCGCGTGTCTCTTCTGTGTCTGACAGTTTCACGAGGTCACATTAATATAACATTACACATACTATATTAGCACTCCTGACCTATTTATACACATAACTAATCAAAGTTGATTTTAAGAGCATTTATCATACACACATTTTTGGACACATTTGCGCGTATCTTGTCTTTATCAAAATATAAGTAACAACTGAATACATTGAGTTAAAATGAGCATTTTTGTATGTAGAGATTAAATGGAAAGAAATGTGTGTGGTGTCCGTATTGTGCCTGTATTTTACTCAGGGTGTTTCTGGGCATCGACCTCTGAAGAAACACGGTGACCAGGAGTCTGAATATAAACATCCAAGCATATATATATATTTATATATATATATATATTTATTCATATATATATATATATTTATTTATATATATATATATATTTATTTATATATATATATATATATATATATAATGTCTCAAAGTGGATAACCAGAACGACCACGTCAAAGTCAACTGAACTTCAGTGAAATCTGAAATGGAAACCAAAAAAAGACATTTGAATAATATATAAAAACAGAGGTTCCAGCTATTCAAATATCTTATATTCAGCGTTACGTGTATGAAGCTCATGTGTCTGAAATGTCCACATCTATGCAGCGCCGTGAGGTTCAGCGTGAGCTTTCTCCTTCTGATTTGTGAAGCTGAAAAGAGGAGATATCCATCACCACTATGCAAAACTCCTTTCACTACAAAAAATGTTTAATAAGGTGGCAGCCGGCTGGAGGGACGTTGGGGAGATGAAAATATCGGCGATACTGTACGATGTGTAATTTCCAGTGGATTTTTTTTTTTATACTTGATATTTTATTTAGGTATTTTTTTTAAACAGAAATACAACCTTCAAAAGTAAGAATGCATAATAATAATAAAGAATTAAAATAAATAAAAATAAAGTAAAAATGAACCATGCATCTGGCCAAGAAGGGCCTTAAGTAAACACAAAAATAAAAATGTTAAAGCAGGAAAATAATTATAAATAAGGAAGCAAAAGAATCAAAAAAAACATGCAACACTTTTCAAGATTCAAGATTCAAGATGTTTTATTTGTCACATACACACACAGGGTGTGCAATGAAATGAAAGTGGCAATGCTCAGCAGGAATGTGCAAGGGCAACAAGTACACACTATTTACAAATAAAAAACAACACAATATTTACAGTAAGTGTGTGTGTGTGTGTGTGTGTGTGTGTGTGTGCCTAAGAGGGGCAGTTGTGTGGGTCTATGTGGGGGTCCTGGTGAGGTCGGAGTTCACAATCCTGATGGCCTGAGGAAAGAAACTCCGTCTCAGTCTCTCTGTTCTTGCAGCGTGACTACGGAGGCGCCTGCCTGACCGCAGCAGCTGAAACAGTCTGTTGTTGGGGTGGTGAGGATCCTTCATGATCCTGCCGGCTCTGGTTCTGCACCTCCTGGTGTACAAGTCCTGCAGGGTGGGAGTGTAGTTCAATAGTGCGCTCAGCCGAACGCACTACTCTCTGCAGAGCCTTCCTGTCCTGAGCGGAGCAGTTGCCAAACCAGGCTGTGATGCTTCCTGTCAGGACGCTCTCTACAGCTCCAGAGTAGAAGGACTGAAGGATCCTCTGGGAAACTTTAAATTTCCTCAGCTGCCTGAGGTGGTAGAGGCGCTGCCTTGCCTTTCTCACCAGAGTGTCTGTGTTCGTTGACCATGTCAGATCCTCGGTGATGTGGACTCCCAGGTATTTATACCCGCTCACCCTCTCCACAGTAGTCCCGTTAATCCCCAGTGGTGAGTACGTCCTCTGTTGTTGTGCCCTCCTAAAGTCCACAATCAGCTCCTTAGTTTTGGTGACATTCATGATGAGGCTGTTGTCCTGGCACCAGAGTGACAGATCAGCAACTTCCTCCAGGTAGGCCTTCTCGTCGTTGTCGGAGATCAGGCCCACCACCACTGTGTCATCCGCAAACTTGATGATGGTATTGGAGTTGAACCTGGCCACACAGTCATGTGTGTACAGGGAGTACAGTAGGGGGCTGAGGACGCAACCCTGGGGGGATCCTGTGTTCAGGGTGAGGGATTTGGAGGTGTGTCTGCCCACCCTGACCACCTGTGGCCTGGCGGTCAGGAAGTCCAGGATCCAAGCACACAGGGGGGTGTTCAGTCCCAGCTCAATCAGCTTGCCGGCCAGTCTGGAGGGGACTATGGTGTTGAAAGCTGAACTATAATCAATGAACAGTAGTCTCACATAGCCCCCCCTCTGGCTGTCCAGATGAGAGAGTGTGGTGTGCAGTACCTGGGAGACAGCATCACTTAATACTACTACTACTAATAATAATAATAAAATTCGAAACTTATATAGCGCTTTTCTAAATACACAAAGACGCTTACTTCACCAACGTTGTCAGTCAATCCTAAATTCGGTCCAACAAACAGATCTCTAGTACAAAATATATTCAAAGAGTTCTATTTACAGGGTATCTTTAACTTAGTTTTAAACTGATATATATATATGGTTTGCATCTTGGAGAAACATAGTACTTTTCTTTTTAAGGGATGCCGAGCATCAGGAATGTCACGACGCTATTAGAGTGGACCCAATAGCACGACTCAGACAGGAGTAACAAAGATTACTAGTGTTGTTACGAGATGTGCCGACGCTTCGAAGCGTGTGTCGAGTAATGGAGGGGGCGTTTCCTCGAAGCGCGTATCGAGGCTTGCTTCATTTAGGAGAGGAGCCAAAAATGATGACGTCCGAAGCCTCGCTGCCCGGCTGTACCACGTGACTGCTTCGGGAAGTGGTTCAGATATAGCCGGGAGGTTTGACAGCAATATAAACCCCTCAGGCTCCATTCAACATGTGGGTTGTTGGTTGAGAGTTTGGAGAGTTTAAAGAGAGAGAGATAGTTTGGAGAGTGAGGAGAGAAAGATAGGTGATAAGATGGAACTGTTGAGAAACTGGTATTTCTGAATAAAAATGAATAAAATGTCCCTTGTCCTGTACATCACTGTCCAAGTTACACAAGCATATTCAGTCCCCTCTTCCTAGTTACACACACACACACTTTCACTGTCCTCTGCCTGCTTAAGCCCATGCCATTTTCCTAAAGTGACATCATAACATTATTACACAACCTACCATATCATATGATACTACCATTTTGGGAACATTTACACACACAGAATACATTAAAACAATATTTTATTATGCACATATGTGATAATTTATGTACAGAAATGATTTGGTCATACATTTTTGTAATTCATAGTCATTCCCAACAGCCATAACAGACACAAAAATTCAATGCATCACATTATGTGGTTCAGATACAGCTGCCTGTGATTATGCACTTGGCCAGTAGGTGGTTTCGTGAGCACATGAAGCTTCGAGAAATGAACCCTTTCTCGAACCAATTGGCTGAAGTGGTTCGATGCCTCATGAGGCTTCATCTCACCATCACTAAAGATTACAGTCTTTGGTTGGAAACAGGCTGGGTCAAAACCGGGAGATCAGTCGAAAAAGCAAACAAGTCCAAAAAGGGGCGGGGCAGAGAATCAGAGGTCAGGGCAGGCAGGCAGGGTCAGAACAGGCAGGTCAGGAATATACTCTAATAACGCTGGAGAACTTGGCACTAAAACACAACACAATCTGGCAGAGGACAAGTGGAAGTGAGGGAGCTAAATAGTGAGGGACTAATGAGGGGATGGGCTGCAGGTGAGAAGGGCGTGAGGACCAGGTGAAGGGAATGAGGGACTAACGAGGTGATCAGAGGCAGGTGAGAAGGGCGTGAGGACCAGGTGAAGGGAATGAGGGACTAACGAGGTGATCAGAGGCAGGTGAGGAGGCGTGAGGACCAGGTGAAGGGAATGAGGGACTAACGAGGTGATCAGAGGCAGGTGAGGAGGGCGTGAGGACCAGGTGAAGGGAATGAGGGACTAACGAGGTGATCAGAGGCAGGTGAGGAGGGCGTGAGGACCAGGTGAAGGGAATGAGGGACTAACGAGGTGATCAGAGGCAGGTGAGGGGAGTTGGATTGACGAGATGGTGAGACAGGATGAAAGCAACTATTACAGAAAGGAAGGCGTGGAGCTAAACTGTTACAAGGAACTAACAGAGTCCCACATCCTTTGAGGTTAGGGAGGGCGTATCAGTTTCCAACTTCCTTATTTTGACATATATTTTGTCTATTTTGTCCATCTAGCTGTGCATATGTCCCTCATCAGTCTCAAAAGGAAGGTCCAGTCAATAGTTACCTCTCTACGGTTGGATCTGCTTCCTTCCAGCTCACCGCGAGAGACGAGTCCTCTGCCATCATCACCGGTTGTTGTCGTTGAATTACGCTCCGTTCAGCTCGACCTTAACCTTTTTACATTTTCATTTTCCAATCCATGAAAGTGACGTCGTCGTGTGACTCCCGTCATGCGGCGCGTCCAATCTGTATTCAAATGTGGAATACTCGTCGACGGCTCCCTGTAGTTGTGGAGAGGGACAAAACAGCAAGTTCACATACCTCTTGGCTGTCAATCTAACATATTAATTATTTATTATTATGACTATTTATTTATATTACAAAGATTTAACAGGTGACTTTCACTACTGCTGCATCGAGGGTTAGTAGGGGGCTCATAAACCTCGTGAATATCATGGAGCAGGTCATATGGAGAGGGTATAGGGAGAGACAAAAGCCAAAAGCTCAACCAGGCAATCAGTCATGTTGCCAACAGTGACTCACAGCAACAGTGTTAGAAAGTCATTTTTGTTCAGTATCATGTCAAAGTTTTTAAAATATCTCCTCCTCCTCCCACCCGGCTGATGTCACTTTGCTTAAATTATCTTTTTCAGGGAAACAAATAGCTGATGGACGCTTTTCATGGCATTGTAGCACAGTGAGAAAGATGAGTTTATTAACTCCCATCAAACTGTCAAACTAGGGAGCGCAAATATAAATTAAGATCGTGTTACAGCATTTGTCTATTTTTCACCTAAAACAAATACACAAACCCATAATACATGTTAGTTTGATAATTACAGCACATGGAACGACTCTGTTGCTTCACTTTGTAATCATCAAACCCAGCTTGGTCACGAATGAACTAAAATCCCAAATAAATTCACATGGAGTACATCTTTGAAATCACTTCTTAAAACCCATTTTATAGAACTGCTTTTAAGTGATGTCGTCCTTTCATGAAGTTCTTTGACTGCCCTAATTTAGTTTGTCTGTTGCTCTTTATTTTGTATTTTGTATTTTACAATTCCATTTGTTTGCCTTGATTCTCTGTAAAGCACTTTGTATACTCTGTTTTTAAAGGTGCTATAAATACAGTTATTATTATGATTATTATTATTATCATCATTATCATTATTATTATTATCATTATTATTATTATGCTAACTATCAATATTATACTTATCATATCATTATTATAATTATTATTATAATCATCATTATTATTATCATTATTATTATTATCCTTACTATCAATATTATTATTATTATTATTAATATCATTATTAGTATTATTGTGATTATTATTATCATCATCATTATTATTACCATTATTCTCCTTATTATCAATATTATTATTAATATTATCATTGCTATTATCAATATTATTATTATTATCATCATCATCATCAATATTTTTATTATTATTATTACTATTATTATTAATATCATCATCATTATTATTATTAATAATATTAATATTAATATCTCTCTCCATTGAAATGCACAGCAGGTGTACTTTCCAAAAGTAACAACAGTATTTCAAACATCAACATTACGGTGAGACGAGGGGCTCAAATGCCATCAACAATATTCAATAAGTTCCTTTAATTTCTTGGTCACCGGGCAATTTGACCATTCTGCAGCATCCCGACTGACAATGAGGGACAAGGGAAGAGGAATGTTCCGGTCTGAGTGGGTTCACGTCTCAGTGGGGGAGACAGATGCTTGTTTACTGGCCTCATTATGTCGGCAGCTGTCCTGAGCGGGTCACTCCGTGGTCCGCTGTGCACCGACTGAGGCCCAGGCATCCAGCACCTGAGGATGGACGGTAATAATAAATAAATAAAGGGTTTAAAATAAGAGAAAAGCTTGAGAGGCTCTTCATTTAAATTGCTGTCTCTGTATCCGAGCAGAAATATAGCTCAGGCTAAATAATGGCCTGATTGGATAGTCATTCATTTTAAGGTGGAATGAGTATTTTTTGGGAAATATATATATTTTTTATCAAAATAATTACAATACAGACCGTAGATACAACAAATGAGTGTTTAAACAAAGCTTCATTGTTTTACATTTTGATCACGCACCGCCTCCCTTTTCATCGATTGGTCCTCAGAAATGTGAAAAAACATATTTACACACTCATGCGGAGAATCAATCCGGTTGATCAGAGGAATCATAATAATTATGTTTCAGGTTTTGTGAAAAATACTTTACAGCATCTCATCCTGCACTTTTAAACTAGTATTTAAATAATAACACATATGATTCTGTAATTGCTGAGAAATTCTTTTTTTTCCAATTTAATGAACTCAAATGAAACATGAGCCTCATCTCAACAACCCAATGCAATTTATTTTTTTATTTTTTATGCGCCTACTGAATATTCACAGTCATGCTTCTGCCCCCAAATGCGTATTCACGGATGTGTTGCTCCTTCCTCTCCGCAGTCCCACGTCTCTAATCCCTTTTATTGAAATCCGTGTCGCCTGCCGCCTGCGCAGTCCAGCACCAACAGCGCCAAGCATCGCACGGCCGGCGTGACGCTCAGCGAGGAGGCGTCTTTCATTCAGAGGCTTTTATTACATGAGACACACGTGTGGATTATTACACGCATGTAACTGGAGGGTGTACGACACACAGACAAGTAATGGTGCTAAAATGGTTCTTTAACCCTCCTGTTACCTTTAGGGTCAATTTGACCCCATTCAATGTTTAACGTCGGTGTTCTTTAGGGTCAATTTGACCCCAGGCTGTTTTTCACTGTGTCAAACATATAAGAAATATCAATTTTTTTATATATTTAAAGGGCTATTTAGGTAGTCGACAAACAAACATAAAGTACCTCACACTTAAACTTGGGAAACAATATTAATTCTAATAATTTTCTGGAGGTTTTAATTGCTGGAGTCAAATAGACCCCGAGGGTAAAATATGTTCGTAAATGTGAAGGTAACAGGAGGGTTAAAAGGCTTTGTGGTTCTACGAAGAACCATCACCTACTAAAGAACCATTTTTTTTGAGGCACTATTATGTTCTTTGAAGAACTCTTTAAGGAAATGGTTCTTTAAAGAACCCTGGTTTGAAAGGTTCTTTGTGGAACCAGAAATGGTGCCTTAAAGAAGCATTTCCATAAAGAGTTCTTCAAAGAACCTCTAAATGTGTCTCAAAAAACCTAAAAAAATGGTACTTTAAGGCACCATTTCTGGTTTAAAAAACAACCTTTCAAACCAGGGTTCTTTGGTTCTTCAAAGAACATATAAAGGTGTCTCAAAGAACCTTCAAAAACGGTTCTTCAAGACACCATTTCTGGTTCCACACAGAACCTCTCAAACCTTGGTTCTGTAAAGAACCATTTCCTTAAAGAGTTCTTCAATGAACCTATAAAGGTGTCTCAGAGAACCTTCAAAAAATGGTTCTTTAAAAAACCCTGGTTTGAAAGTTTCTTTGTGGAACCAGAAATGGTGCCTTAAAGAACCATGTTTTGATCGTTCTTCGAGACACCTTTATAGGTTCTTTCAAGAATGATTAAAGGAAATGGTTCTTTATAGAACCCTGGTTTGAAAGGTTCTTTCTGGAACCAGAAATGGTGCCTTAAAGAAACATTTCCTTAAAGAGTTCTTCAAAGAACCTTTAAATGTGTCTCAAAAAACCTCAAAAAATGGTACTTTAAGGCACCATTTCTGGTTTAAAAAACAACCTTTCAAACCAGGGTTCTTTGGTTCTTCAAAGAACCTATAAAGGTGTCTCAAATAACCTTCAAAAATGGTTCTTCAAGACACCATTTCTGGTTCCACACAGAACCTCTCAAACCTGGGTTCTGTAACGAACTATTTCCTTAAAGAGTTCTTCAATGAACCTATAAAGGTGTCTCAGAGAACCTTCAAAAAATGGTTCTTTAAAAAACCCTGGTTTGAAAGTTTCTTTGTGGAACCAGAAATGGTGCCTTAAAGAACCATGTTTTGATCGTTCTTCGAGACACCTTTATAGGTTCTTTCAAGAACGATTAAAGGAAATGGTTCTTTATAGAACCCTGGTTTGAAAAGTTCTTTGTGGAACCAGAAATGGTGCCTTAAAGAACCATTTCCTTAAAGAGTTCTTCAAAGAACCTTTAAATGTGTCTCAAAAAACCTCAAAAAATGGTACTTTAAGGCACCATTTCTGGTTTAAAAAAAAACCTTTCAAACCAGGGTTCTTTGGTTCTTCAAAGAACCTATTAAGGTGTCTCAAAGAACCTTCAAAAACGGTTCTTCAAGACACCATTTCTGGTTCCACACAGAACCTCTCAAACCTTGGTTCTGTAAAGAACCATTTCCTTAAAGAGTTCTTCAATGAACCTATAAAGGTGTCTCAGAGAACCTTCAAAAAATGGTTCTTTAAAAAACCCTGGTTTGAAAGTTTCTTTGTGGAACCAGAAATGGTGCCTTAAAGAACCATGTTTTGATCGTTCTTCGAGACACCTTTATAGGTTCTTTCAAGAACGATTAAAGGAAATGGTTCTTTATAAAACCCTGGTTTGAAAGGTTCTTTCTGGAACCAGAAATGGTGCCTTAAAGAAACATTTCCTTAAAGAGTTCTTCAAAGAACCTTTAAATGTGTCTCAAAAAACCTCAAAAAATGTTACTTTAAGGCACCATTTCTGGTTTAAAAAACAACCTTTCAAACCAGGGTTCTTTGGTTCTTCAAAGAACCTATAAAGGTGTCTCAAAGAACCTTCAAAAATGGTTCTTCAAGACACCATTTCTGGTTCCACACAGAACCTCTCAAACCTGGGTTCTGTAACGAACTATTTCCTTAAAGAGTTCTTCAATGAACCTATCAATGTGTCTAAGAGAACCTTCAAAAAATGGTTCTTTAAAAAACCCTGGTTTGAAAGTTTCTTTGTGGAACCAGAAATGGTGCCTTAAAGAACCATGTTTTGATCGTTCTTCGAGACACCTTTATAGGTTCTTTCAAGAACGATTAAAGGAAATGGTTCTTTATAGAACCCTGGTTTGAAAAGTTCTTTGTGGAACCAGAAATGGTGCCATAAAGAACCATTTCCTTAAAGAGTTCTTCAAAGAACCTTTAAATGTGTCTCAAAAAACCTCAAAAAATGGTACTTTAAGGCACCATTTCTGGTTTAAAAAAAAACCTTTCAAACCAGGGTTCTTTGGTTCTTCAAAGAACCTATTAAGGTGTCTCAAAGAACCTTCAAAAATGGTTCTTCAAGACACCATTTCTGGTTCCACACAGAACCTCTCAAACCTGGGTTCTGTAACGAACTATTTCCTTAAAGAGTTCTTCAATGAACCTATAAAGGTGTCTCAGAGAACCTTCAAAAAAATGGTTATTTAAAAAACCCTGGTTTGAAAGTTTCTTTGTGGAACCAGAAATGGTGCCTTAAAGAACCATGTTTTGATCGTTCTTCGAGACACCTTTATAGGTTCTTTCAAGAACGATTAAAGGAAATGGTTCTTTATAAAACCCTGGTTTGAAAGGTTCTTTCTGGAACCAGAAATGGTGCCTTAAAGAAACATTTCCTTAAAGAGTTCTTCAAAGAACCTTTAAATGTGTCTCAAAAAACCTCAAAAAATGGTACTTTAAGGCACCATTTCTGGTTTAAAAAACAACCTTTCAAACCAGGGTTCTTTGGTTCTTCAAAGAACCTATAAAGGTGTCTCAAAGAACCTTCAAAAATGGTTCTTCAAGACACCATTTCTGGTTCCACACAGAACCTCTCAAACCTGGGTTCTGTAACGAACTATTTCCTTAAAGAGTTCTTCAATGAACCTATCAATGTGTCTAAGAGAACCTTCAAAAAATGGTTCTTTAAAAAACCCTGGTTTGAAAGTTTCTTTGTGGAACCAGAAATGGTGCCTTAAAGAACCATGTTTTGATCGTTCTTCGAGACACCTTTATAGGTTCTTTCAAGAACGATTAAAGGAAATGGTTCTTTATAGAACCCTGGTTTGAAAAGTTCTTTGTGGAACCAGAAATGGTGCCTTAAAGAACCATTTCCTTAAAGAGTTCTTCAAAGAACCTTTAAATGTGTCTCAAAAAACCTCAAAAAATGGTACTTTAAGGCACCATTTCTGGTTTAAAAAAAAACCTTTCAAACCAGGGTTCTTTGGTTCTTCAAAGAACCTATTAAGGTGTCTCAAAGAACCTTCAAAAATGGTTCTTCAAGACACCATTTCTGGTTCCACACAGAACCTCTCAAACCTTGGTTCTGTAACGAACTATTTCCTTAAAGAGTTCTTCAATGAACCTATCAAGGTGTCTTAGAGAACCTTCAAAAATGGTTCTTTAAAGAACCCTGGTTTGAAAGTTTCTTTGTGGAACCAGAAATGGTGCCTTAAAGAACCATGTTTTGATCGTTCTTCGAGACACCTCTATAGGTTCTTTCAAGAACGATTAAATGAAATGGTTCTTTAAAGAACCCTGGTTTGAAAGGTTCTTTGTGGAACCAGAGATGGTTCTTCTATCGCATCGCTCTGAAGAACCATTTTTGGTTCCAGATGGCTCCTTCATTGTTCTGTGTGTACGCCGATATTCGAGAAATGTTGACAGTGGTACCAAATGTTTGCCATCTTCCCTGTTGCCATGGCAGCACACCGTCACCGTACCTGTCCTCACCTGGCCGGGCAGACGGAGTCACGTTGGGCATCTCGGCCTCGACGTCGCATCTTCACATTTATTCTTTTCCCCTTTTTTAAAAAAGCACACGGCAACAGCGCGGCGGAGAGCTTTGTGTTTTTGGGGGGAAAGATTGAGATGGAGAGGGCGAGGTAGAGCCCACGCCACAGGGGGAGATGGGGAGAGGTGGGGGGGAGAAGACGGAGTGAACGAGAGGAAAGGAAAAGCCAGAGGGAGAGAGAGAGAGCGAGAAGAGGAAGAAGGAAGGGAGAGGATGGAGCAGAAGGGAGCGTGAGGCAATTTTGCAAAACCTGTGACACATTAATTATTAACAAACTCGGGCTAAATGCGTAAAAAAAAAAAAAAACTCTCCCTCCTCGTTCTCACTCTCCTCTTTTTCTTCACACTCACCTTCCTGCGCCAAATTTGTAAAAAAAAGCGATGGCCACGTGCACTCTGGACGTGCACACACACACACACACACACACACACTCGCACAAAAAAAACCCCAGGGAAGGTGGTGTGTGATGCTGCTCGTAACATGAAGTGGAGCATGTCAAAGGGCCGGAAGGGAAGGAGTCGGGCACGAGGCCCACGGAGAGTGGGAGAGGGAGGAAGTGAGCGAGGATGACGTGAGGCAGAGAGAGGAAGGAGGAGGCATACAGCTATAAAAACAAAAAATAAAGAGAGGAAAGAGAGAGCAGAACTACAAAGTGATAGTTAGACAACGAGAGCGAGAGGTTGTGTTGAAGGGGAGTCAAAAGTGTGCTCTTACTGCCAAGGTGCATTCAAGTTTCTTTTTCAAAGCGCTTATGAGGCTTTCGAGTGCCTTTTCATGAACGATATATAGACAGCATGTGGAAAATGAGGGATGAATAAGGGTAGAGTGAAAAAGATTAAGTGTGATCTCGCTCAGCAGTCCGAGCTAAACTCCCTTTTGTTAGGATCTTTTTTGTTTATACTGCTAATCATTAATGCATTAATAGGGCGGTCGGTCCATTTGGCATTCAGTATTCTCCAATCAATTGAATAGAACGTTGCAAAGGCATTACATGCACGGGTGTGTGTGTGTGTGTGTGTGTGTGTGTGTGTGTGTGTTTGAGGCAGGCCCTGCTTGAGCGGTCACTCTGCCCCTTAGGCTATATGGTATGTGTGTGTGTGTGTGTGTTTGGAAGGGAATGGATCCTCCCCCAGGAGTGCAGGGAGGAGATGTGTGTGTGTGTGTGTGTGTGTGTGTGTGTGAATGTCCCCTCAATACTTTTGCTGCAGTCTGACACAACACTCGGGTATCCATGGGCCTGCGTATATACACACACACACACACACACACACACACACACACACACACACACACGCACGTGCACGCGCAGATAGCATCTAAAAAAAAGAGGCAATAAACGGGCAGTTTTGGAGTATCGGTCGTCATTATCGATGATTATCTTCACACGCTTCAAAGGAATTTGTTTGTTTGTGTTCTTCTTACATTACCCACAATGCAACTGACCAGCTGAGTATTTTGGTTGGAGATAAGGGAGTGTTGTTGTTTGTTGTTGTTGCTGCAGTGGCCTTGAGCACAAAGAGAGAACTGGATACAAAATAAAGGACTTTCCGTATTTCCGGGGCTCCCATGGCATCACGTGACGGGACCCGGAAGTTGTAATTCCACCATTTGGCCACTATGTAACTTCAGAGCGCAGATGACATCACTGGAGGCGGTTTCACCAGACTTCACTTGGTTTCTGCTGGAGCAACAAAGGACACAACATTTGTATTCATACATGCAGTTGTATTCAATTCATAAGCTCCGTGGTGTTCCCCTTTGAATTTTGATCCATTAAAAATCCGTTCCAGAAACATTAATCCAAAAATTACATTTCTAAATTAGTTATGGAGCTCCTTAAAAGAGTCAAGAATATATTTATTTTGTGTTTGTGTTACCCTGCAATATTTAAGTGTTACTTGAAATACTTTTTATCTTACTTTGAAATACTTTTTATCTTACTTTGAAATGTTTCTATCTTACTTTGAAATACCTTTGTCTTACTTTGAAATACATTTAACTTACTTTGACATACCTTTGTCTTACTTTTAAATACTTTTGTTTTATTTTGAAATAATTTTGTCTTACTTTGAAATACATTTATCTTACTTTGAAATACATTTATCTTACTTTGAAATACCTTTGACTTACTTTGAAATACCGTTGTCTTATTTTGAAATACTTTTGTCTTACTTTGAAATACTTTTGTCTTACTTTGAAATACATTTATCTTACTTTGAAATACTTTTGTCTTACTTTGAAATACGTTTATCTTACTTTGAAATACCTTTGTCTTACTTTGAAATACTTTTGTCTTACTTTGAAATACATTCATCTTATTTTGAAATAATTTTATTTTACTTTGAAATAAATTTATCTTACTTTGAAATACTTTTGTCTTACTTTGAAATACCTTTGTCTTATTTTGAAATACATTCATCCTACTTTGAAATACCTTTGTCTTACTTTGAAAGACATTTATCTTCCTTTGAAATACCTTTGTCTTACTTTGAAAGACTTTTCTTCCTTCTCGGTCATATTTCTATTTCAGCGGAACAGTATTACTACAAACTTTGTATCAAATTAGACAAAACGTTGACACAATATGTTCTTTTTTTGACGGTAAACAAACACACGTACACCCAACCCATGCGACATGAGTTCTCTTAGAAACAATAATTACAACGTCTCATTAGACACAACATATAAGCTGCTATACGAACAGCATTATAACAAAGTAAACTCTAAATTAGAAAAGCATATTTTAATACGCTATCAGACACCATTTAAAGTTGCAAGTTGATTCTGACTTTTTTCAATATGTGAGAATGTGTCGTTGTTTCTATTCATAAGATGATTTAAAACTACGTTGTTTACCTTCTCTCAGCGTCCAGGACATCGATGGACGGCCGAGGGGACTAAATATAAATATATATGAATGTTTATATTTTCAAATGAATTATATTAAATGAAATGTCCAATCAGTGACGTCCACCCCTTACGGAGGTGAAGAGAATAAAAGGCACAAAAACAAACAAACAAATCACTCTGCAAGTATTTATTATTTCAAAGAATTGATTAAGATTACTTTTGTTCATATTCTTTTGTTCAGGCTCACAATGGCTTTATATTTTAATTCTGCCCAAAGACCAAAAACAACGTCTTATAAAAAAAATTAAAAAATCCAATATGCTAATTCAGAAGCCAATAGCTATATATATATATATATATATATATATATGATATTATGCACCTTCATATCACAATGCTTGACATGAGAATGGCAGCCTGGACGCCGCGTGCAGCGGGGTGTCTGACATTTATGTGGCAAAACTCTTTGTTTACAATTCACTTTTTGCATAAACACTGAATTATGACTTTGGACTCCTGCTGTGCTCATTTGGAATCTTACTTATAATCTCAGTTTTGTAAAGTCTGGCTCCCGTTAGAAGCAGACGAGCTCGTCCCACCCGTATGATTTTAATGTGAGGAATTATATGTTTCGAAAGTACTTAAAACATAAAAAACGGACATTAAAAGTGCAAACTTAGAAAAACAACAAGGTCAAAATGGTAAAAACAAGACGTGTGTGATATAAAGAGAGTTTTATTTTTAAAGATAAACAATGTAGAAGGTGTTCTGCCCCACATTGTCGTGCGTTGCATTCGAGACGCCAAGTGGTGTAGAAGGGAATTGCCTTTTTACCTTCGCATTGAAAATGCGGAAGGTTATGTTTTGATCGCCTTGTATTTATTTATTTATTTGTATGCGTGTTACTCGCATAACTCAAAACGTATTAAACCGAATCGCATGAAATGTGGTGGGATGATTGGTTATTATCCGGGGACCATTTGATTAGATTTTGGGATTGATCGGGTCAAAGGTCAAGGTCATGAAAAGGTCAAAATCTTCTTTCTACCGTTGTGCGGTCAATTTGTATCCAATTGGCATGCAAATAATACCAACATGTTCATAATTCAATGCCCAATCTTGTGATATGCGAAGGTATGCGCTCTACCGAGTGCCCATTCTAGTTTGTTCTTGGATTTGTCCCTCCTCTCTTACCGTAGTTAGTTCCTGTTTCACGTTTCTTCTGAAAGCGCATTCTGCAGCTACGTTTCCGCTTTACAGCTTGATAGCCTCTGAAGTTCTAAGTCTGTAAGTATCTATGTATGCAACATGTAAATATCTGCTATCTGTGTCATTACTGTTATAATATAATATTGTGCTGTAGCACTAGACGCTAATCGCTATTAGCTAGATGCTAATCGCGATTAGCATTTGGCGGGTTAGGGTTAGCTTGGACTCTTAAGTAGTCAGGAGGGTCATGTTGATTGATAGGGGTAATTTCTGGCATGATGGCTTTGTGTTAATCATCGTGTTGTTTATGTATATGTGTGTGGACAGTTTATGAAGTTATATCATGTTATGTCTCCACAGTTTTACATTTTCAAAGATTTATACTAAAGACCCTAAATTCAACTCCGGATTCCTGAGTCTTCATTTTATAGATCTGCTGTTAGCTATCTGCTAAGCTAACTTAAAAAAGCAAGAGCAGAATAGAAGGGAGACATATTATTTCACACAGCGGTGCGCTGGGTGATTTATGGGTCGTGTGACGTTGGAGCCGTATGAACTCACGAGGTCGCCGCTCTCTTCTTTCACCACTTCTGACCCTGGAGGTCGCCGTCAAGTCGCCGCATGCAGCCGCAGACATTCCTTCCCATAACTCTGGCGATCTTTTGAAAACATTTGCACGCCTCCGTGACTGGAGAGGCCTTCGGAGGCGTGTTTTTTTTTGGGGAGGGGGGGTTGTCCGCCCGTCCGTCCGTCCGCCAAACGACTGCACGTCAGTCTGTAAGGGCGGAGCCAGAGATATCTCAGGAAAGAGATATCAGAGTTATTAGTATTAGAGTTTGATGATCTCGGTGACTTCACGAAAAGAAACACGTTTTTGACTCTTCACAACTTCACACGAATGTCTAAGACCATAAAAATGCTGACGTGACGTTTTTGACAGACGTGTTTTCACTGAAACCTGAAAGATGCAGGCGGTCGGTCCTAGAAATACAAAGTCCTGGAGTTAAAATGTTACTTAAAAGTACATAAAGTACAATAATATCTGCATTAATACTAATATACTTAAAGTCTACTCACTATGCATGTGGCCGTTTTTCAAATAACACACATATATGGTTGGATTATAATTATTAATGCATTAATGTGTTCATCACCATAATATTGGACCGATTTGATATACTTAATATATATACTACTTAAAAAATACGTCATCATTTATTAGTTGATCTGTATTTTGTTTTACAAATCGGAAATCTGCAAAGGAACTAGAAATTAATATTGTCAAATAAATGTAATGAAGTTTAATATTTCCCTAAAAAGTATAAAGTTACATTACAAATTAAATTAAAGTACACTTATCTCTTTATTGTAATTAACTTTAGTTCCACCATTCTAGAGGACAACGTTCTTCGTAGATCTTTCCTCTCAATGTTTCCGTCCACCAGGTGGATGTGTTAAACTTTAAAATGTAAAAACATTATATATGTATAACTATAGACGGCCTGAGGCTCCGCCCACCACAGTCTCGCAAAATCCCGGGAAAAGAACTGGAATATTTAGGATATTTTACAAATA
This sequence comes from Pseudoliparis swirei, assembly GCF_029220125.1. Lineage (NCBI taxonomy): Eukaryota > Metazoa > Chordata > Actinopteri > Perciformes > Liparidae > Pseudoliparis > Pseudoliparis swirei. The sequence goes on from NC_079390.1 coordinate 3,047,350, forward strand.
TTAGGATCGACCACACGCGCATGACTTCAGGGTACGTCCGTCCTCAAATACGCCAGCGTTGCCACGGTAACGGATGTTTTTTAACAGGCAACGTCAGTTCGCACACGTTGTAGCTCCACAGAGGCCGTTATTGATGTATAGATATAGATATAAATGTGTTATTTTATCCTGAAAATAGCCCCAAATCAATCTTCAGCAGGATTAGCAGTCCACGAAGCCAAACCCAAGATTTAAAAAAGAGATTAGGTAACTTGTGACGAAAGATAAATAATAATAAAACTAGAACGGGCACTTGGTAGAGCGCATACATTCGCATATCACAAGATTGGGCATTGAATTATGAACATTTTGGCATTAGTTGCATGCCAATTGGATAACAATATGATAAAAATAAGATTTTGACATTTTCATGACCTTGACCTTGACCTTTGACTCGATCGATCCCAAAATCTAATCAAATGGTCCCCGGATAATAACCAATCATCCCACCAAATTTCATGCGATTCGGTTTAATACTTTTTGACTTATGCGAATAACACGCACGCATACAAATACACGGCGATCAAAACATAACCTTCCGCATTTTCAATGCAAAGGTAATAAATGCACTCATAACTAATGGATGTTTCCATTAATGAGTACATGTCTCCAGCACATGGGCCTCAAACATCTGCAGGCAACAGGTGAACAAAAGGCAAGAGGGTGAGTCATGCAGCAGGTCCGTCTTCCAATCGGGGGGTTGACGGTTCAATCCCCGCCCTAGTCGATGTGCCCTTGAGCGAGACACTTCACCCTGAGTTGCTCCCTGTCGCCGTGACTACAGTGTTACATGATCGTAACAGCCTTTGGATAAAAGAGTCAGCTCAATGAAATGCCACGCGAAGTCAGCTGTAGTCGTGATGATGTCATTGTGATGACGTCATGAACCGAGTGCCGAGCATCTGTTCCATAGCGCGTCAGAGTCACATGACACGCCGTGACGCCGTTCACCTGCACTCGGGGTCTGACGGAGCGACTCCTCCCCACGCCGCTGACCTCAGGTCATCAGAGGCTTCACGCGTCTCTCGGAGCGCGATGTCTCGGCTGAGTTCAGCTCTCAAGCTTCGATCTTAATAACACTCGAGGGCAAAAGGTCGTCTGGCAGCGCGAAGTGAGTTCAGACGAACGATGTGACGACGTCGGAACCGACTCCATAAATAAATACATGTAATAAAGTTATTATTGTTATTATCCAGTTTAATGACATTTTATTCATCTTCAGTTTTCCTCTGATGCCGCCTTCTTTCTCTAAGATGTAATACTTCTAATTATATAAAATATGCATTTATTTTAGGATACAACTTTAGAAATACATAAACAGTATAGAAGTATGAGTATCCTTTTTTTAATACTCTTCCCACACTTTCCCACAGATTAGATATGTGTGTATCTTTGTCAGAGCTGCACAATTTTCCGAAAAGAAAAAAAAATTCGGAACAATTTTGATGAATTAGGAAATTCTGACTGCACCAGAGTTACATAATCATCCAGTGATCACTCTGGATATGAGAGTATAGCTGAAGACATATTTATGAATGCTAATCGATGTGCTGCAACGATATATCTGCACATCTGGAGCGTCCATTGTTAGCATCATCTGCGTGTCAGCTGACCAGTGTTTATGTATGTATCCATGGAAACATATACATTAACATGCAGAGCCTTGAAATCTCGGGTGTTATGGCTGCAAATTATACACATTTGTATTTATACTTTCACAAATCCAGAACGTGGTTGGACATAAACTGGGAAAAGTTGTCTAGTACTTAAATACTTACGTAGAATACTTTAAATCCTTGATTAGGGGAGTATTACTGATGCTAGCGGCCGTTCAAAGGAGATGCATCAATATTATATTGCAGATATAAGAGCCAAAGTTGCTTTGCCGGTGTGTTTATTGAGGTTGAAAAGCGAGAAAAAATAGAAATGACACAAAGTCAAATGTATTTTAAGTTTAAGGCATTTTAAGATCAGCGTAAACGAAAACCCATCAGTCCATCGGTCCTTCAGTCAAAAAAGTCAATTTTACTGAATGCATTCAACTGTCTATATTCTGTATAACACAATTTTAATTAAGGATGACCACAAAGAGCCGATGCAGAACACTGCGCCGGAGTCAGCTGACCCCAGATCAGGCGCTGTGATGTCACAATGTGGGCGGAGACTTCAGATCTCTTCTTCAGCTCATTCACACATTTTAATGGACGATAAAAACAAGATTCATTTGAACACAGATGTATAACTTTATATTTGTGTGTACGTGTTGTCAGTGGGTTGGACTAATGTGAACGCAGTGTGTGGTGTGTAACAGATATCAAGTAAATGCATACATACATGACCAACTGCCATGTTAAAGTAGATCACACACACACACACACACTGAGCCCCTGGCTTGTCCCCCTGCCCACTTCCTCTGCAGCCCGTGGTGTTTCCGCTGGGGTGAGACGGTGCCAGCTCCCTCCCTCTGCTTCCCAGTGGGGTCCTGCCTCCCGGCATCTGTCAGGGCAGCTGTCTCTCTCTCTCTCCTCTCTCCACTCTGCACTGCACCACACTCTACGCCCGGGCCTCCACGTAGGATCGGGAGCCACACGCACACACACACACACACACACACACACACACACTGGCGATGATAATACGCACCGAGTCACGACAGGAAATGTCCTCGTGGTTTTTATGGTGTAAAGTCAAAATGATTTTCTCAAATTGAAGAGACATATTTATTCAATTGATGTGGAGCCTCGTCTTACTGAGTGGAATGAAATAAACGTGTCAAAGGGGTAACTAAATCTGTCTTAAATATTTTATATATATATATATTTAATATATATATAACGTATAAACAGAGATACCAAGATGTGCTCGTAACTCCACGCAGTCAGACGACTAAATAATCATCGTAAAGTGTTGCGAAGGCGAGCGATGTCGGGACGAAGAGGATTCATTATAATAACAAAGATGTAAATACACGCACTGAAAGGCCTCATATTATTCAATTTCATTGGCTATTCATTTGAAGAGAGCTGGAACGAGTCTGGAGACATAACAGGCAAACGGGAGGAGGAGCAAGAGGAGGAGGAGAAGGAGGAGGAGGAGGAGGGGGGGGGGGGTAGCTCGAGGTCCAGGTGTGCAGGAAGTAAACATTCAAGCACTGATCTGCACAGGTGCGGAAAAATGATCCTTTTTCCTAGAGCGAGGCCCAGCCCCAGATAAGAGCATGTGTGTGTGTCTGTCTGTGTCTGTGTGTGTGTGTGTGTGTGTGTGTGTCTGTGTGTGTGTGTGTGTGTGTCTGTCTGTCTGTGTGTGTGTGTGTGTGTGTGTGTGTCTGTGTGTGTGTGTGTGTGTGTGTGTGTGTGGAGGGCACCAAGGAGAATATTATGGAAAAAAAGACGAGGACGGCGAACCAGAGAAGATTGCCTGTGACTCCGGAGGCCGCAATAAGCCGAGCGTCGACGCCCTGCCTCCCCCCCCCCCTGTGCACTCTCACATGTAGCATGGGCACAGAAACTCACATGCACATGCAACACACAACGCGTGTGCGCATATATACAGACACACACACACACAACCCAAAAAATCTCTCCTCCAGCCCCTCCCCTCCGGGGTTTAGAGGCCCATCCAACACAGATGTAGCCCTGATTAATTGGGCGCATCGATAGGGAAGCGGGGTCTGGAAACTACCTGGCAATTTACTTGCAGCCCCACCCCCCTCCTCCTCCTCCTCCTCCTCCCCCTCCTCCTCACATTTGGATCACGTAAGTCAGCAGGTGGGCCGCCGTTGATATTCCGCCGGCGTCCGCGTCCGGCGTGCCTGGGCGCCCCACATCGCAGGCAAGCGCTTTGCCTCGGCTCACGGCCGAGTGCTGGGAGTGTGACGGAGTCCATGGGCGCATGTACAGGTACACACACATACACACACACACACACACACACACACACACACACACACACACACACACGCACACGCGTGCAGAGAATGGACCGCTCTCAGAGAACGAGGGAGCGAAGGAGGGAAAGAGATGGCCAAACAGAGCCGGTGGAGGCGGACGGAGGGGTGGCCGTCGTGTGTTTACCTCTCTTTCTCAGTAAAGCGCGTGGATTACCCGGCGGAGCGGGGAGGCTTTTTTTTTAATGAAAGCACAGGAAGGGGGGGGAGGGGGGGCAGCAGCTGGTGGCACGTGTTGTGAGCCGGGAGGATAAGACCCCTCGCGCTTCGGGCTCGCCAGCCCCCCCCCCCCCAACCCCCTCCTTCTCTCACTTTCCTCATCTCCTACACCCCCCCTTCATCCTCCCATCCTCCCCCCTCCTCCTTTCCCTTCTTTCCGTAGAGAATGAAGTCCTTTGTCCGTTCCACTACTGTGCCCGTCCTGGACTCGGGCCTGAGCCGAGGGGGGGGGGGGGTCACCAGAACCAAGAGGAGAACCGAGTTGAGTCCCCCTCACAGAGCTGGCTACAGACCGCCGCCAGAGACCGAACACGAGTCCCCGATCACCCCGAGCCGGGAGAAGGAAAAAGAGAAATGAGCAAAACCAGAGAGAGACATCAACAGAATGGAGAGACAATACCAGAGAGAGAGAGAGAGAGGACTGTGGCCAAGAGGACATTTCACTCTAAAGTCTTACAAGATGTTTTATTTTGAAAAGGGGGAAACAATGCCCAAAAGAACAAAGGAGTAACGATACAACGACACATTGTTCCAGAGTGATTGAACGACGACATCGTAGACGACTTTATTGCATGAAATCCAAGCGTATTTATTCATTTCTGTCTTGTGCAACAAAATTGATTGGAAATCAGTAATCAAAATGAATCAATAATCAAAATAAAGCCATACAGATGTTAATCTTGGGAGTCGAGAAGTTGGTTTTAACAGCTTTATTTAGAAAAGATGAATGCCAAGTAAGTAAATATGGATATGAAATAGATGGGGAAATATTATTAGAACATATGAAAACTCATTAAATGCTATTTAATGAATTACAGAAAACATTAAAACATTTAAACAACAAGGAGCCAGCGAGGAGTTCCACCTTTACTCACATTATTAATCCTCCATACGTTCAAATGACATACATTATGAGAAAAAGACCAGAATGAATTAAACAAGCGTATCATTTGCAGTTGTAGAGGAATAAGTCGGGGAGTGATGGACGGTGTTGATCTCAGTGTCTCAGCGTCCGGTGGCCGATGGCGTAATGTGTGTTCAGATACCAGAGGCTCACAAAAGGACCTTGTGTGCATTTCGGTAACTGGATCCGCATCACCTCGTTGCCCCCCAGACCCTAAGCCACTGCCCCCCCCCCCTCCCCCCGCTGTGCTTCACTCTGCTGTTTCTGAGCTTCTATAGCAACAAGTTAAAATACTCTGAGGTTTCGGGACGCTCTCGTTCTTTGTACCGACGAAGCTTTCAAGGTGCTCGCCTCTGATTGGTCGACTTTTAGAATATCTGAGAGCCGACGTCGTCGTTTTTTTTGCTGTTTTTTAGTTTTTTTCCGACCGGGCTTTTGACCCTTTACCTCAAGTATAGCTCATAATGACGCCACGAGAATATGATTCAAGAGGCCGAGACGGAGGAGTTCAGACCTTGCAAGCTGGTTTAAGAAATATTATTTATGAATGTATCTGCCGGGTTGATGACCACGAAAATGAAATCATCATGTTTTATCAAACATACGGTTTAGTACTACCGGTCCCAGCTGTGGAGGAACTGGTGCAGCCGTCTATTTATAAAGCATTCGCGTAGTTCTATGTATTTTACTTGTGATTGTGTATGTATTTAATACTATTTAATGTATTGTACTATCTGGACCTTGAGCCAGAATAAAAGCTTGATTGATTTTCATTTTTTTTAAACAAGCTGAAGATTATTCCCAGGAATGAGTTTCTGTATTATAGCTACTACCAGGTCAATTAAAATATATACCTTAATGCATTTAAAATGGACTTAAAGTGTCAATAGTACATTTAAAATATGCTATAAAAGAAAGGGCTGACAGCCCACCCTCGTCCATGTGTCCTTGAGCAAGACACTTCACCCTGAATTGCACCCTGTAGCATACGCTGCATGCACGTAACACACTTATATATATATATATATATATATATATATATGTAGCGTTAGCTAAATCGAATCTACTTTCTCCAAATCTATAAAAAGTATACTAAAGTCACGCTTCCACCTATTTTAAAAATTCTACTTTTTAACACACTTTAAAATAATTGTGCTGTAGTATATACTTTCAAGAAATATATTATAAGTACAAATGTACTTTAAGTGTAATTTCTGTGGCAGCTCTTCAGAACACCCAAAGCACCAAGGGCTCAACCTTCCTTGAGTTTGCCTTCATCGAGTTTAAATAATGATAATAATGATAATAAAGAAATGTATGTCAGGGTAATTATTTGAGCTTTTCTTCCACCGGGAACATCCTGTTAATAAATAATCAACTGGATGAGAGTCAATGGAGGGCCTTGGACCCGGTTCCTCGTCTCACTACTTCCACTAAAAAACAACGTTCTGTAATGTGCCGTGTGATTCACGTGCGGTGACCCCGATGTGAGTGTAAACACCCGTAAGACCTGTCGTGGGTCACAGCTCTGATGTAATCATGCTGCTGTACCTCAATATCATCTCACATAGAGCATGGCATCACTTACAGCCGGGGATATTATTTAAATATTCATCATCCCCTCCATTTGTGTGTTTCAGATTTCTGCGTTCATAACTCCCACTAAGCTTTGACTAAAGCTCATCATTAGGTGATTGTTCTGTGAAATGTCCATCGTTGTTTTTCGCATCAGGTTTTTGTAAAGCCAAAAATTTGAGTAGCAGAAATATAACGGGGCACACAGTGAGAACTTGGAGTTTCACAACTCAAAGCCAGGAATTCATAAAACAAGAGAACACATTTTACTGTTATACAAATTCTGTTAAACTTGAAGTTCATTTTCAAAGACAAGCTGTTTGAGATCCTCAAGGCGGTCAGGACAGAGTGAAGCGCTGCCTTATCCGTCTCGTGTGTTATCTCTGTCTCATGCGCAGGTATGTCTGGGAACATTTTTCTGTTATCTGGATAAACGACATCATTGTTCCCTGAACTCTGAGCTCATGTTCCGTATTCAGCGGCACGAGTTCCACAACTTGTCACGCTCCCATCCGACCGGTGACCGGCTGCACACACACGGCTCCTGGATCTTCTTGCCTCCTTTGCACCTCGACACCTCTTCGTCTTCACCTCTTCGTCTTCACCTCCTACGAAGAGGTGGAAAGAAAACTGACCTCCTTCCAGGCAGCTCCAGTGATCACGTGCCGGCACACAGAGAAATGAAAGGGCCACCTGGAACCGAAAATGGTTCTTCAGAGTGATGCCATAGAAGAACCATTTCTGGTTCCTCAAAGGCCCTCTCAAACCAGGGTTCTTTAAAGAACCATTTCCTTAAAGAGTTCTTCAAAGAACATATAAAGGTGTCTCAAAGAACCTTCAAAACATGGTTCCTTAAGGCACCATTTCTGATTCCACAAAGAACCTTTCAAACCAGGGTTCTTGAAAGAACCATTTCCTTAAAGAGTTCTTCAAAGAACATATAAAGGTGTCTCAGAAAACCTTCAAAAAATGGTTCTTTAGAGTGATGCCATAGAAGAACCATTTATGGTTCCTCAAAGGACCTCTCAAACCAGGGTTCTTTAAAGAACCATTTCCATAAAGAGTTCTTCAAAGAACATATAAAGGTGTCTCAAAGAACCTTCAAAACATGGTTCCTTAAGGCACCATTTCTGATTCCACAAAGAACCTTTCAAACCAGGGTTCTTGAAAGAACCATTTCCTTAAAGAGTTCTTCAAAGAACATATAAAGGTGTCTCAAAGAACCTTCAAAACATGGTTCTTTAAGGCACCATTTCTGATTCCACAAATAACCTTTCAAACCAGAGTTCTTCAAAGAACCTATAAAGGTGCCTCAAAGAACCTTCAAAACATGGTTCCTTAAGGCACCATTTCTGATTCCACAAAGAACCTTTCAAACCAGGGTTCTTGAAAGAACCATTTCCTTAAAGAGTTCTTCAAAGAACATATAAAGGTGCCTCAAAGAACCTTCAAAACATGGTTCTTTAGAGTGATGCCATAGAAGAACCATTTCTGGTTCCACAAAGAACCTTTCAAACCAGGGTTCTTTAAAGAACCATTTCCATAAAGGGTTCTTCAAAGAACATATATAGGTGCCTCAAAGAACCTTCAAAAAAATGGTTCTTTAAGGCACCATTTCTGGTTCCACAAATAACCTTTCAAACCAGAGTTCTTCAAAGAACCTATAAAGGTGCCTCAAAGAACCTTCAACACATGGTTCTTTAGTGTGATGCCATAGAATAACCATTTCTGGTTCCACAAAGAACCTTTCAAACCAGGGTTCTTTAAAGAACCATTTCCATAAAGAGTTCTTCAAAGAACCTATAAAGGTGCCTCAAATAACCTTTAAAAAATGCTTCCTTAAAGCACCATTTCCAAAATGGTTCTCCAGTGGGCGACGGTTCTTCGTGTAACCACCAAGCCTTGCAGAGAACCATTTGAGAACCTTTATTTTCCTGTGTGTGTGAATCTTTTCCACTGGCGTTGGATTGGTCACAGAGTGAGAAGCTGGCTCAGGTGCTGAGGGCGCCCCCTAGGGACGGGGGGAGTCATTACCAGCAGGTCCCTCGGTGACGCCGATGACGCCGAAGCTGATGGACTTGCAGGTTTTTTTCCTTCCTCCTCTTTAAGGTCTTTTCACACACGCTCCATGAAGGAGGATTGAATCCTCGTCCTTCTTGCACATCGGAGAAGAAGAAAAAAGCATGGCGGGGGAACAGCATCCACGCATGGCAACGCCAGCCCCGACAACCATCTCCTAGCAACGCACGTCCTCTGGCCCCCATGAGGAATCTGGAGGTCTCTGCTGTAGTCACACCATGTGCATTTCCTGGAGGGCAATCAGATTTTTTTTTCTCTCCCCCCCCCCCCCCCCTCATCTCTTCTCAAACTCCCTCGCTCTCGCTCTCGCCCTCTACGTCTCACTGCCTCTTCATTCCAACTGGCTCGGCCTTGTTTTTGGGAATGAATCTTTTTAGTGGGGATGAAAATAACAAGCCCGTAAAATGTACCAAACAAAAAAGTGGGGGGGAAAGTAAATTAGCGGATTCTTCCAAAAACTGCTCGAAATGGAAGCCCTTCACCCCCACTGTGAGAGAAACAAGAGGATCCCATAAGTCATAATTATGACTTAATACCTCATAATACTGAGATATATGAGATGCTAAGTCATAATTCTGAGATAGTAAGTTAAAATGATGAGATACTAAGTCATAATTATGAGATAATACATCATAATTATGACTTATTATCTCAGAATCATGACTTACTATCTCAGAATTGTTACTTATCTCAGAATTATGACTTTGCGTCTCATCATAATGAGATAGTATCTCATAATTCTGGTTCTTTGTGGAACCAGGAATGGTGCCTTAAAGAACAATTTTTAAGGTTCTTTGAGGCACCTTTATAGGTTCTTTAGAGAACTATTTAAGGACATGGTTCTTTAAACAACCCTGGTTTAAAAGGTTCTTTGTGGAACCAGACATGGTTCTCCTATGGCATCCCTCTGAAGAACCATGTTCGGTTCCAGATTGTTCCGTGTGCATCGGCCCCGGCTGTGGAGACGTCGGTCCAGCCGTCTATTCATAAAGCATTCGTAGAGTTCCATGTATTTTACTTTTGATTTTTGTATGTATTTTATTCTTTTTAATGTTTTTTACTATCTGGACCGTGAGTCTGAAATAAAAAGTTTGGTTGTTTGATTTGTATCTTTGCCAAAAGAGAAAGTTGCTCGTGACCTTACGTGACCTTTGTGATTTTCCTCCACTGAGTCCTCGTGTGACAGAAGCTTCCTAATCAAAACAGCCTCGAGCGCGCAACCGCTAACAACGCGTGCCCCCCGCTAGTCCTCTTCCTCCCAGCGCCATCGCCGCAAATTCAGCGTTCCCACAGTATTCCCATGACTCTCGGCTGCCCCCCCCTCTCTCTCTCTCTCTCTCTCTCTCTTCCCTCCAGACTCTCCACCAAAAAGGCAGGAAGGAGAGGGGCTGCGTTGGCGAGCCCACCTTCCTCACATCTGAGAACCTCTGTGAAATCCTAATCCCCAGAGCCGGGTGAAGCGCCGGGCCCAGCTTGCCTGACCTCTCCGGTTGCCATGGATACAGCGCACTATAAATAAAACGGAGGGGGCTTTTTTTCCCATTTTTTTTTCCAAGCGGGTTTGGCAGCGGTTGTGCGGCCTGCTCACTGTGTGGGGCTTATTTTCTCTCTCTCTCTCTCTCTTCCTCCCTCGTTCCGTCGCTCATCGCCTGGTTCTCCTACTCCCTCCTCTTTCACTCATTCTCTCAATCATTGAGCGTCGGTCCTCGTTCTCCGTCTTCCTCCCTCTCTCTCTCGCTCCTTGTTGGCTCATTCAATATTGTCATTACATTTTCAATTAAATTCAGTTTATTTTGTTTAAGCCCGATATCACAAATTAAAATTGTCCTCGGAGGGCTTTACAATCTGAACACATTACGACATCCCTGACCTTTGACCTCACATCGGATCAGGAACAACTCCTCAGAAATGTGAAGAAAGAACCTTTCAAACCAGGGTTCTTGAAAGAACATATAAAGGTGCCTCAAAGAACCTTCAAAACATGGTTCTTTAGAGTGATGCCATAGAAGAACCATTTCTGGTTCCACAAAGAACCTTTCAAACCAGGGTTCTTTAAAGAACCATTTCCATAAAGGGTTCTTCAAAGAACATATATAGGTGCCTCAAAGAACCTTCAAAAAAATGGTTCTTTAAGGCACCATTTCTGGTTCCACAAATAACCTTTCAAACCAGAGTTCTTCAAAGAACCTATAAAGGTGCCTCAAAGAACCTTCAACACATGGTTCTTTAGTGTGATGCCATAGAATAACCATTTCTGGTTCCACAAAGAACCTTTCAAACCAGGGTTCTTTAAAGAACCATTTCCATAAAGAGTTCTTCAAAGAACCTATAAAGGTGCCTCAAATAACCTTAAAAAAATGCTTCCTTAAAGCACCATTTCCAAAATGGTTCTCCAGTGGGCGACGGTTCTTCGTGTAACCACCAAGCCTTGCAGAGAACCATTTGAGAACCTTTATTTTCCTGTGTGTGTGAATCTTTTCCACTGACGTTGGATTGGTCACAGAGTGAGAAGCTGGCTCAGGTGCTGAGGGCGCCCCCTAGGGACGGGGGGAGTCATTACCAGCAGGTCCCTCGGTGACGCCGATGACGCCGAAGCTGATGGACTTGCAGGTTTTTTTCCTTCCTCCTCTTTAAGGTCTTTTCACACACGCTCCATGAAGGAGGATTGAATCCTCGTCCTTCTTGCACATCGGAGAAGAAGAAAAAAGCATGGCGGGGGAACAGCATCCACGCATGGCAACGCCAGCCCCGACAACCATCTCCTAGCAACGCACGTCCTCTGGCCCCCAGGAGGAATCTGGAGGTCTCTGCTGTAGTCACACCATGTGCATTTCCTGGAGGGCAATCAGATTTTTTTTTCTCTCCCCCCCCCCCCCCCCTCATCTCTTCTCAAACTCCCTCGCTCTCGCTCTCTCGCCCTCTACGTCTCACTGCCTCTTCATTCCAACTGGCTCGGCCTTGTTTTTTGGGAATGAATCTTTTTTTAGTGGGGATGAAAATAACAAGCCCGTAAAATGTACCAAACAAAAAAAAAGTGGGGGGGGGAAAGTAAATTAGCGGCGGATTCTTCCAAAAAACTGCTCGGCAAAGTACGGAAGCCCTTCACCCCCACTGTGAGAGAAACAAGAGGATCCCATAAGTCATAATTATGACTTAATACCTCATAATACTGAGATATATGAGATGCTAAGTCATAATTCTGAGATAGTAAGTTAAAATGATGAGATACTAAGTCATAATTATGAGATAATACGTCATAATTATGACGTATTATCTCAGAATCATGACTTACTATCTCAGAATTGTTACTTATCTCAGAATTATGACTTTGCGTCTCATAATAATGAGATAGTATCTCATAATTCTGGTTCTTTGTGGAACCAGGAATGGTGCCTTAAAGAACCATTTTTAAGGTTCTTTGAGGCACCTTTATAGGTTCTTTAGAGAACTATTTAAGGACATGGTTCTTTAAACAACCCTGGTTTGAAAGGTTCTTTGTGGAACCAGACATGGTTCTCCTATGGCATCCCTCTGAAGAACCATGTTCGGTTCCAGATTGTTCCGTGTGCATCGGCCCCGGCTGTGGAGACGTCGGTACAGCCGTCTATTCATAAAGCATTCGTAGAGTTCCATGTATTTTACTTTTGATTTTTGTATGTATTTTATTCTTTTTAATGTTTTTTTTTACTATCTGGACCGTGAGTCTGAAATAAAAAGTTTGGTTGTTTGATTTGTATCTTTGCCAAAAGAGAAAGTTGCTCGTGACCTTACGTGACCTTTGTGATTTTCCTCCACTGAGTCCTCGTGTGACAGAAGCTTCCTAATGAAAACAGCCTCGAGCGCGCAACCGCTAACAACGCGTGCCCCCCCCCCCCCCCCCGCGCTAGTCCTCTTCCCTCCCAGCGCCATCGCCGCAAATTCAGCGTTCCCACAGTATTCCCATGACTCTCGGCTGCCCCCCCCTCTCTCTCTCTCTCTCTTCCCTCCAGACTCTCCACCAAAAAGGCAGGAAGGAGAGGGGCTGCGTTGGCGAGCCCACCTTCCTCACATCTGAGAACCTCTGTGAAATCCTAATCCCCAGAGCCGGGTGAAGCGCCGGGCCCAGCTTGCCTGACCTCTCCGGTTGCCATGGATACAGCGCACTATAAATAAAACGGAGGGGGCTTTTTTTCCCATTTTTTTTTCCAAGCGGGTTTGGCAGCGGCTGTGCGGCCTGCTCACTGGTGTGGGGCTTATTTTCTCTCTCTCTCTCTCTCTCTCTCTTCCTCCCTCGTTCCGTCGCTCATCGCTCTCGTTCTCCTACTCCCTCCCTCTTTTCACTCATTCTCTCAATCATTGAGCGTCGGTCCTCGTTCTCCGTCTTCCTCCCTCTCTCTCTCTCTCGCTCCTTGTTGGCTCATTCAATATTGTCATTACATTTTCAATTAAATTCAGTTTATTTTGTTTAAGCCCGATATCACAAATTAAAAATTGTCCTCGGAGGGGCTTTACAATCTGAACACATTACGACATCCCTGACCTTTGACCTCACATCGGATCAGGAACAACTCCTCAGAAATGTGAAGAAAAAAACCTTTCAGGGGGGAAAAAAAAGTGAAGGAGAGCAACGGAGGAGGATCCCTCTCCAGGATGGACAGAATGGTCATGTGACCAGAAGGAACATTCACAGTTACACAAACACCTCCAATAAATACGGCTTTCAAACTTCTTTTTTAAACTGGAACACCTGTATTAGTCCCACATCTGTCTTTAGATCCACTCAAGTCGTCGTCCGGGAAGTAAACAACACAGACAGGGCAACTTGTTTGTCAGGTAAACAACACAAAGAGGACGAGTTGGTAAAAAAATAAAATAAAAAAGGGAACACTTTGCTTGATTATTGCAGAAAGCCTCCGAGACGCTTCGGGGAGGAGTTCTGCTCGCGCGCCGAATCGGGACGGCGCTGCAGATTTTTGTCTGGCCAGGCGCATCCCGGGAGGCTGGAAAAAAATAATTTGGTCATGGCTGTGGGAGGTTGTTGAGAGTGAGAGGCGTTGTGTGGGTGATGTGGGGAGGGGAGGACGAGGAAGAGGAAGAGGAGGAGGAGGAGTATTTTGACCGTCTCGCTGTGGTGGAAAAACATGCTTGACACTTCATTCCTTTCCAGTTGATGTGGAGCGGACGGCAGGATGTTAACCCCTCAGCCCCCCCCCCCCTGCTCAGTTGCACAAAAATAAAAAGTTTTCCTGAGACTTTGTCCACGGAGGACATCGGTCGGCGTTATTTCCCGGCGTCGCGTCTACGTTCGCCGAGCGTCGTGCCGCGACGCTCCGGAGGCCGTTGCCGCGTTTTTGAACATTCGACCGTCACGCTTTTGGTCCGGGAGACATTTCTGAAGAGTATAAGCTCCATTTTCCCCCGGACCATCTGGCCCTCGTATGAATTACACAAGAGACGAGAGAGGGGAAAAAAACAATCCCCAATGTTGCCTGGGAGACAGAGGTCACGAGAGAGAGAGAGAGAGAGAGAGAGAGAGAGAGAGAGAGAGAGGCGATGAGTCACGAGAAAACTCACCCAGAAATCAACACTCATATCGAACGGGCGGGCCCCCACGCCGTCGCGGGCGCTCTTCTTCGCGGTTACCGGGCGACGTGCGGAAGGATTAGTGTCGTGTGCAAAAAAAAAAAAAAGCGACGGTGATGAGAGACGAGCTCGGCGGCGCCCTTGGCGAGAAAGACGAGTGAACGGTTAAACTTAATGGGGCCGGAAACGTGATACCTCAATAAGAATCCACACACACACACACACACACACACACACAAGCCTGTGTGCATATCAACCTGTGTCTGACCATGGGGTCCAGTGTGTGTGTGTGTGTGTGTGTGTGTGTGTGTGTGTGTGTGTGGGGAGTTAATGCAGGCAGGGCTCCTGTCCCTCAGCCAGATTAATCATGCAGGAGAGACACAGCGGGCCCCGTTCACTCCGCCTGGGGGTGAAGCTGTGCCCGCCGTATCACATGGCCCCTCTCTCCTCTCTCCTCCCTCCTCCCTCGCTCTTTCTCTCTCTACTGGGGGTGCTGGAGGAGGGAGGGAGGGGGGGAGGGGGAGGGGGGGGGGTTATTGGTGGAGTGGTGGAACGTCACAGCATGCGGTATAGCTTCCTTCCTTTCTCTCTTTTTTCTTCTTCTTTCTCCCCCCCCCCCCCTCTCTCTTTACTTCCTTTCCTTTTTCTGTGGGTGTGAAGCGAGTGAGGCAGGAAAAAAAAGAAGGGAGGAAGAGGCGTCCGTCTCTCCGTCTAGCGAGGAGAAAACAACAGGCTCTTTTTTTCTTTAATCTCCCGTCGGAGAGGCCCTGACGACAGCAGTGGCCAGACGCTCGGTGGATGAAGAGCAGCGTGTGTGTGTGTGTGTGTGTGTGTGTGTGTGTGTGTGTGAGTGTGTGTGTGTGTGTGTGAGTGTGTGCGTGTGTGTGTGTGTGTGTGTGTGTGTGGGCATACCAAGGGACTCGCTACAGATATCTCCTGGAAACTGCCCGGCGATGTCCGTGCACATCAGAGAACAGCCACGGCCATTGTTGGGCTCTTCGGCATCGCACGGTTGCGTGTGTGTGTGACAGTGTGTGTGTGACAATGTGTGTGTGACAGTGTGTGTGTGACAATGTGTGTGTGACAGTGTGTGTGACAGTGTGTGTGTGACAATGTGTGTGTGACAGTGTGTGTGACAGTGTGTGTGTGTGTGTATGTGACAGTGTGTGTGACAGTGTGTGTGTGACTGTGTGTGTGACAGTGTGTGTGTGACAATGTGTGTGTGACAGTGTGTGTGACAGTGTGTGTGTGTGTGTATGTGACAGTGTGTGTGACAGTGTGTGTGTGACTGTGTGTGTGACAGTGTGTGTGTGACAATGTGTGTGTGACAGTGTGTGTGTGTGTGTATGTGACAGTGTGTGTGACAGTGTGTGTGTGACAGTGTGTGTGTGTATGTGATAGTGTGTGTGACAGTGTGTGTGTGTGTGTGACAGTGTGTGTGACAGTGTGTGTGACAGTGTGTGTGTGTGTGTGACAGTGTGTGTGACAGTGTGTGTGTGACAGTGTGTGTGTGTATGTGACAGTGTGTGTGACAGTGTGTGTGTGTGTGTGACAGTGTGTGTGTGTATGTGACAGTGTGTGTGTGTGTGTGTGTGTGACAGTATGTGCAGTGTAGAGCCATTTATGATTCATGTTGTGTTATGTTGCACATCTTCCAGGTAACTGGACTGTAACAGTACCTGTGTGTGTTTGCTGGTATTCGTACTTCAAAAGAACCTTTGATGAAGTTTTCTGATATATTTAAGATTTTTAAGAACATACTTTATTATACTACTACACTACTACTATACTACTACTACACTACTACTACTCTACTACACTACTACTACTACTATACTTCTACTACACTACTACTATAATACTACTATACTAATATACTACTACTATACTACTATACTACTACTTTACTATAGTATAGTAGTAGTACAGTAGTATAGTAGTAGTATAGTAGTATAGTATACTGTACAACTACTATACTTCTATACTACTATACTACTACTATACTAATATCCTACTATCCTACTACTACACTACTACTGTACGACTATACTTATATACTATACTACTACTATATTAATATACTTAATACCTGGAGATCCACTGGTCAGCATGTGGTGAACCCCGTTACAAACAGAACTGACAGCGCTTTACTCTCCTGAGTTTACTCAGCCGACTGTTTGTGGGTCAAACGCGTCATACGTGTCGGCGAGGGGGCGTGGCGTATCTCCGTGGAAAAATATTGTCCGCCATCCGCCACGGAAAAATAATCACTTTTCTACGTTATCCTCTTGTGGAAATGCCACACGTGGTGACATGTAGCGCCCTGGTGTCTGGGGTCATAACGTCACCCGGAGGCGCACTCAGCTCCGTGAATGTCTCTCCGACTACGTGAATGACTTCCGCTTCCAGCGCCACGAGAGCAGCAGCAGC